>NC_061113.1:200327955-200634017 GCF_002878395.1 Capsicum annuum
GAAATTTAGCATGTTGCAAAAATAAAATAGCACCCCAATTTGGATGCAAAGAAAGATATTATAAGAAAAGAAAAAGACATAAGAAATATAAGAAATATAAAAAATCAAAATATAAATATAAGAAACCAAGAAAAAGATATTATGTAAAAAATTATAAACATAAAAGACCATATAGAAAGAAGAAATCTATAAAAGAATGTACTTGTTATAATTGTGGAAAGTTAGGACATTTAGCTAGAGATTGTAAATTACCTAAAAATCCAAAAAATAAACAAATATCAGAAATAAGAATAGATAATACCGAATATATGCAGATAGATTATATAGATTATGAATTAGAAAGTGAAGATAGCATATATGAAATTTCAGAAAATGAAACAGATAATGAAATAGATAGCGAAATAGATGAATCAAATGACTGAAGAAGATATAAAAATAATAACAAAGGAAGAATATTTAAATGATGAAGGAACGGAACAAAAAATAATATTTGACAATAATATATTTGATGAAATAAAAGGAAAAGAATTAGATTTAAGTGTAGAGAAAATATTTAAAATACCAACAATAAAAAATATTTTTACTAGGAAAAAGGATGAATATTATGTAGTATGCCAAAAAGAACATGTAATAGACTGCAGATATGCAAAAGGAAAAGCTAGTATACCACTGGTAACAAAAAGAATAATTAATAAAGAAATAAATGATATAAAAAGTAAAGGAGATCCAGTAAAATATGTACACCTTGGAGGTACAGAGATATTAATAAAAGCATGTTTTAGAGAAGGAATAGATACACCAATAGAATTATATTTAGCAGATAATAGAATTATAAAACCTATAGAAAAAAGCATAATAACTGCCGTAAAAGGAAATCTAATATATCAAAAATTTAAATTTATAATAAGTGCAAATTATTCAGTAGCAGTAACAGATAGAAATATAGATAAATCATTAGTATTATATTAGAAAATATCAGGAATAGAATTAACCCCAGGAAGTAAAATATTTACAGCAAGATGTAAAAATCTATATGTATTAACAACAAAACATAAAATAACAGGGAAAACTAAGATTAACAAAATACAAATAAAAAGCCCATTCGAACAAATAGTAAAAACAATAGATTATAATGACTATACTTATAGAGACATAGATACAGAAGAAAATTTAGAAATAGTAAATGATAGAATAAGTACAACAAAAAGAATAGCTAATGAAAAACCAGAATCATCAAGCTCATCAAAAAGAACAAGTTATGAAACAAATTCAATAAGTAATTCAAACCAATATTACATCACAGGAAAAATAAATGAAAAAGAATATTTAATACTTTTGAATACAGGACAAGAAAAAAATCATATAGCAAAATATCTAGTAAAAAATGAAGAAATAAAGACTGATAATGATATGTGCCCAGATCTACCAAGAAGTTTAATAAATAATAAAAATATAGCAGAAAAAGAAATAATAATAGGAGTTAGAAAAATAAAAATAGAATTCGAAGTAAAGGAAGAAATGCAAAAAGCAGATATAATATTAGGAATAAAATAGTTAGAACAAATAAAACCATATAATATAGAACATACACAATTAACCTTAACATATAACAAAGAAAAGTTATTCTTAAAAAGAGCCTTAACATGAAATGAAGATATATGTATTAATGAAGATAGTAGTAGAAGGATATTACAGTAGATATGATACGCCTATGATAGATACAGGAGCAGAAGCTAATTTATGCAGATATAATTGCTTACCAGAAAGTAAATGGGATAAATTAAAAACACCAATAATAGTTAAAGGATTTAATAATGAAGGAAGCTTAATTACTTATAAAGCTAGGAATGTAAAAATACAAGTATGGGATAAGATATTAACAATAGAAGAAATTTATAATTATGAATTAACATCAAAAGATATACTTTTAGGAATGCCATTCTTAGATAAATTATACCCACATATAATAACCAAAACAGACTGGTGGTTTACAACACCATGTAAACAAAAAGTAAGAGCAAAAAGAGTTAATAATAAAATAAGAAGAAAACTGATTGGATAAAAGGAAGTGAAAAAATTACACAAAAGTTAGAAAATATAAAAAATACTGAAGATACAATAGAACTAGTAGTATTTTCGATAAATAAAACAGAAATAACTATATTTTCAATAAATAAAATAGAAATAATTCAGAAAAAATTAGAACAATTATATAGTGAAGATCCATTAAAAGGATGGAAAAAGCATAAAACTACTATAAAAATTGAATTAATAGATAAAAATAGCATAATAACACAAAAACCATTAACATATAATTTTGATGATTTAAAAGAATTTAAAATGCACATAGATGAATTATTAGAAAAACAATATATACAAAAAAGTAATAGTAAACATAATAGTCCAGCATTTATAGTAAATAAACATAGTGAACAAAAAAGAGGAAAAAGTAGGATGGTTATTGATTATAGAAATTTAAATGCAAAAACTATAACATATAATTATCCAATACCAAATAAGATATTAAAAATAAGACAAATCGAAGGATATAATTATTTTAGCAAATTTGATTGTAAATCAGGATTTTACCACCTAAAGCTAGAAGAAGAATCTAAAGAATTAACCACATTTACGGTACCACAAGGATTTTATGAATGGAACGTGTTACCATTTGGATATAAAAATGCACCAGGTAGATACCAACATTTTATGGATAATTATTTTAAACAATTATCTAATTGTATAGTATACATAGATGGTATATTATTATATACCAAAACCAAAGAAGAACATTTAAAATTATTAGAACAATTTACAGATATAATAGAAAAATCGGGAATAAGTCTAAGCAAAAAGAAAGCTGAAATTATGAAAAATCAGATAGAATTTTTAGGAATACAAATAGATAAAAGTGGAGTAAAAATGCAACAACATATAGTACAAAAAATAATAAATTCGAAAGAAGAATTAGATACAAAAAAGAAATTACAATCATTTTTAGGACTAGTAAACCAAGTAAGAGAATCTATTCCAAAATTAGCAGAAACTTTAAAACCACTACAGAAAAAATTAAAAAAAAGGATATAGAATATAACTATGATGAAAAAGATAAAAAACAAGTTCAAAAAATAAAATTACTTTGTAGAAAATTACCAAAATTACAATTTCCAGATGAAAATAGGAAATTTATATATATAGTAGAAGCAGATACTAGTGAATATAGTTACGGAGGAGTACTTAAATATCGATATGAAGCAGAAAAAATAGAACACCATTGTAGATACTACTCAGGTACGTTCAACGAAACAGAAATAAAATGGGAAATAAATAGGAAAGAATTATGTTCATTATATAAATGTTTATTAGCATTTGAGCCATATATTGTATATAACAAATTTATTGTACGAACAGATAATACACAGGTACGCTGGTGGTTAACAAAGAAAATACAAAATTCAGTTACAACAAAAGAGATTCGGAGATTAGTTTTAAATATATTAAATTTCACATTTACAATTGAAGTGATCAGTACTAACAAAAATGTTATTGCAGATTACATATCAAGACAAAGCTACACAGACTGAAATAGTAGAGGAAGATACTCTAGAAAAAATACTTAACACCTTAACTACGCTTTCAATGAAAGTGGACAGTATGGGTAATGAGATAGAAAAGCTAAAGACTAATGAAGATAAACTGAAGTCTATAGCTACAAATCAGCTAACTCAGCAGTGTGCAGAGCTATGTCGATCGGAAGACATTAAAAATCCAGAGCTAGAAGGAGACGTTGGGACACTCCATAAAACCCATAACATTTATCAATCTACTTCTGCAGGTACAAGCAAAGGAGTTAATAGACCAAGACACCAGAATGTAAATATGAACAAAATATTTGAAAAACCATTTACACCAAAAACACAAAAAGACCATTTATTCATACCCCCACAAGTTAACATATACCGAGATAGCCTAAACCAAGACAAAAAAGTATACAACTACACTGCCCAGAAATACATAGAAAATATATACAGAGTACAAACCTTTCTGAACCACAACCCTAGAGCTACAAATATCAAAGAACCAAATACCAATTATATAACCCAAAAATTACAAGGATATAATAAATTGATTGCACTACCCAAAACTAACCCGAGCCTAGTTAAAACCTGTTTTGACTATGGACTACTAAATACCATATATACCCAAGACGGAGAAGAGCTAACAGCTATGAAAGAATTATACAAGATATTCACCACCTACAAAAGAATAACAAAAGGAAATTTATTTTATATAAAGTGTTATACTGCACCAGCAGAGATATTATATGACGAAATAAAACCAGTTATAGAAGTTGTAAAGATAGGATTAACAAGAGATATGATTATACCAGAAGATATTTCGCAGCAACCGGAGATACCCAGAATTGAGATACCAGATTTTTATGCAAATAAACGACTTATTGGACTAGCTACGATCATTCAATAATTAGCAAATAATTATACTAACTGAAACCCAATATGGAGCTACTATTCAAGAGATCATCAAATGATATATTCAAATTCAAAAGAGCTACGACAAGCAGATATGGAAGACGTAAGACAATGGATAATGACGCTACTCAACCCAGAAAAACAATCTACCGCAAGAGCAATAAAAAAAGGATTTATTTCAGAAGGACTACTAACAAGATACTGTAAAATAATTGGACACAAATATCCAGACCACCAATGTTCGAGGTGCAATGGAGAAGATAATATTATTCCAGAGGTACATCTAGAATAAAGAAGACAAAATGCCAGCTGGAAAGATAAGATAAGGAGCAATAATGGAGCAGATACGACAAAACCAAAGGAGACAAGATACTGTACAAAGTCCAAATTATTGTATATTATTGTACAAAAAGTCTTGATTGAATAGTACAATAATTAAATTGTTAGGACTTTTACGTAGAAAGGATAGGCATGTAAGCCCCTTTCTTTGACTTTTTTCTTTCTTTAGTTTAGTTTTAGAAACATGTGTAAAAGATGATTTGTAAAGTTTACTTTTTCGTTCTATAAATGAAGAAGGCAGAAGGCATTGCAAAGGCAAGCCTTCATGCGTTGAAGCAACTTTTCTTTCTCCACTCCACAAAAAAATATTTTACTCAGTTAATAAAATAAACATACTCCAATGGAAAAAGCTATGAAGGAACAAAACTCAGAAATATCAAAGCTACCCGAACAGGTATATCTATTTATGATTATGAATAGCTAAATTCATAATTCCCAACAATCATGATATGATAAAATAAATTCATATTAGTTACTTTATAGTAGAATTATTCAAAGAATAATATGTTAAGAAGTTTATTAACAAAGAGGAAACGGAGAAAAATCCCTAAGGACTATGCCATCCTAAAGGTGAAACCAATGAGGCAAGAAGCCGTGGCGGGGAGTAACCAGAGTAGAGGCGCTGTTTAAGGGAAAAAGTATCCGGATTACCATGTTAATAGTGACGGAAGAACATATTATTTAAGAATAATCTAGTATATAGTAAGCTAAGATGACCATATTTTGTTATGTACATGGTTGAAGGGAATATTTTGAAAAAAGCAATTTTATGAAAATGAATGATAATTTATCTGATGTGATGGTAGATAAATTCAAAATACTTATTTTGTATGCACTTAGAAATATAAAAGTAGCAGATATAAGAAAAATCATATTAGAAAAAGCTTTTGGTAAATACTACATGACTAGAGTAAATTATATACCATATCTACCTAACTACTCTTATAAATACTTACGATGATAAGTTACATAGAATTTTTAGAAAAAGATATAAAAAAAAACATACAGTTACTAGAAAAACAGATAAAAATAAATATAGATAAATACATGGAAAATAAAGATATAAAATTTCTTAATAAAAATATGCAAAAACTACTAAGGCTAAAACAAACAACTACAACAAATTTTAGAAAATAGATCATTTAGATTATCTTAAAGTTTTAATCTTATATATACTTAAAAACATAGAAATTATAGATATTAAGAAAATAATATTAGAAAAAATAATAGACTACGAAATTGAAACTACAAATTGTCTAGAACAGTTATACGAAAAAATTTACCCAGAAGGATATTATTCAGATTAAAAAATGTTAGAATATATTAGAAAAACTAGAGAAAATCAAGAAAATCTAAATAATGAAATTAATTATAGAAACCGAATTAGAAAAATAATGGAAGACCTAAAAGAAAAATTAATATGGATAGAAAAAACCTTAGAAAATTTAGATAAAAGTACATGTGATAGTTTATATAATTTAAAAAACTCACTACGAGAAGAACAACACAAGATAATAAATAACATTGAAAATCTAGAATTAGATATACATTACAGCACAGATAGGATAAATTATTATACAGAAATTTGTAATTCTGCAATTACTACAGGATAAAATAATTAATGAATATATCTTACGAAAAAAGTAAATTATTAAAAGATATTGAAACAAAATTTAAAAAATATCCACGCACTAATAAAAATAGATTCACTAGAAACCTACTAAATCTATTAGATCTATTAAATCCGCGCACCCCCCTACAAATCGATTCTATCAATCATTCCATTTCAGAATCAAGTCCCCCCTGAATAAGTAAGGCCTCGTGATTCCCCAAACCAGCTCCTGGCCTTACCCGGCAGAACCGGCCGGGGGTATTCGGCATGGGCGGAGAGAGCATCTGAAGGGTTACTTCACCTTTGGTGATCACACACCGACCCGGGCAATCACTAGCTACAATATGAAAGGGGCTAATTATGATATCATAATAATAATAATAAAGATTTTTAAACATAACTTAACTCTAAAAATTAGACGATAAAAGAATTATTCAAACCAAATATCCAAAGACCTCATCCCAACTGATATGGAAACTCCACTGATGGTAGTTTCCATCGTTTTAGTCGACCTATTTGCATTCGTAGAAGAATAAAATGACAAGTTAGGAAGATACTTTTGAAGTTAAAATTGCGTTCATATACAATTTTAAGATCTATGAATAAAACTATTATTTCATTTGGAATATATTTTTTTGATATTTAACCAAAATTTTAGGTATTGAAATCATAACATTACTTTTTTGGTCCATATTATGTGTTGTTTTTAGGTTGAGCACACTCTTTTAAATTCACTCACCCCTAAAAAAATGAGATCTTTTCACTAGATATGTTTAATTAAATAGTAGTGTATTTTATACGACTTCTTGAATATGTAATATTTTTTATCTTAATAAGAATACATTTGGAAAAATATCTTTTTAAATTATGAAAAAAATATTTCTTTGAATTGAATATAAAACCTTAAATATCATATAATATGAATCGGAGGTAGCTATAATAAACTTTAAGGAGTCGTTTGGTGTGAAGTATAAAGTACAATAATCCTAGGACAAAATTCAGAATTATTTTATTCTACGTTTGATTGGAGGTGTTAGTTAGTTTCAAGTTATTTATCTCATCATTTACACCATAAAGATGGGATAAGTTATTCCATATACATGATGAGATAACTTATCCTCGAATAGCTAATTTCAAGATAATTAATCTACAAATATTTTGTTCTCAGCCAAATGACCCCTAAGAATTGCAAATATATCTATTTAAGCAGCATTGCTTTAAATAAAATGTATAGCTAAAAAAGAGAGGAAAAACAAAAAAAAAACTCATCTCAAATTTTTTCAATAATGAAGACAAGAATACTTACATTCATGTCGTAAAATACCACTTATTATTGAAAGAGTTTAGATTAAATTCATATTATATCGATGATTATTTTCAATGATACAGCCGATATTTAAATATACATAGGGAGAGGACTCAAGAGTCCTAAGTGAACTGAAGGAGTACAAAACGCTATCTATAATAACTGTATTTCAATATTCAAAATCAATCCATCCTTATCTAGAAGTACTAGATATCCTAACATCTCCCTAGAAGCGAAACTATGATAGCATAACAGTGAGCTAGTCTCGAAGGAACAAAAATTGCCAGGTCGGCAGACTTTTAGTTAATGTATCGGCTACTTGATCTCTTGAGCTTATATAACCGACATCCAAATCCTTAGAGGCAACCTTCTCTCTGAAAAAATGAAAATCCAATTCAATGTGCTTTGTACGAGCATAGAAGATGGGATTGGTTGTTAGATAAGTAGCAGATAAGTTGTCACACCAAAGTTTAGGAAGTTTAAGCAAAAAACATGTAATTCTTATAAAATATGTTGTAACCATGTAATCTCAGCCTTATTAGCAGTTAGGCCTCGATATTCTAATTCAGTACTAGATCATGCAACAACCTTTCGCTTCTTGGAACACCACAATACCAGATTAGGCCCTAGGAAAAAGCAATAACCATGAATGGATCGTCAATCATCAGGACAAACCTGCCCAGTACGCATCAGAGAAGACATTAACAACTAATGTTAGAGACTATCAAAGTTGTAAACCAAGATGGATAGTCCTTTTCAAATAACGCAACACCCACTTCATTGCCTGAAAATGAGTAATAGTAGAAGAATGCATAAATTGGCATACTTGTTAACAGAATAGGATATATCCAGTCTAGTAATGTTGATTTATTAAAGATCCCTGGTTAAGATTCGATATAGTACTGGATCTTTAAAGGAAGTGCTTCCAAGCTTGGATAATTGCAATCCACTAACCATAGGAGTGGAAATAGGTCGTGCACCATCTATATTATCTCTCTGCAAAAGGTCTCTAATATATTTAGTTTGAGATAATACTAAACCAGTAGGAGAAGAAGTAACCTACACACCTATAAGATAATACAAGTCTCCATGATCTTTCAGAGCAAAGTCAAAGGACAGCTTCTAAATAAGAGTATTTATGAATTCAATAGAACTTCCAGTGACTATAAGCTCATCCACGTAAACCAACACACAGTAATGCTACTACAACGAATAAACAGTGAAGTATCTGACTTAGAGCTATAGAAGCCGAGGCAAAGTAATGTCGAACTAAGTTTCTCAAACCAAGCCCTAGGATCTTATTTGAGATCATACAATTCCTTATGCAAATTGCACACATGATTAGGGAGTTCCAGATTAATAAATCCAGTAGGTTAAGACATATATATATCTCTTCTTGTAACTAGCCATGTAAAAATCCATTCTTTACATCAAGTTGGAAAAGAGACTGTAATACCCTATATTATTCTAAGATCAGTAGGCTTAAAGCCTGAAAATTTCACTAAGTATTGGGGACTTAGTCATTTTTAAGGACTTTTAACTTCAAGAATTTTTAAATTGGTCTTCCCGACCTCGATATGTTGCTTTTTGAGTTAATTTTTATTCAAGGTTGTAAGAAGAATGTCTCGGGAAAGTTTTGGATTTTTTAAATAAGGATTGGTTCTTGTTTTGATCATGATTCCATCAGCTCAACGTGATAGGGCCACGTCGCGGTGGTAATAGTGATGGGACCCTTATCTCATAGCGGTGATCCTATAAACTGCATTTTAGTTACGAATTTAATTGCCTGAGGGGCAATTGTATCATTTAACCCTTAATTTAATTCGTCAATTAACAAATTATAATGCCAGTTAGGGCATTATTTTCCCATCTTCTCTAATTTTCTCCTAAAAACAAACCCTCCATTACTTTCTCTTTAAGAAAATCAAGAATTCAAGTTCCCCAATCCAAATCCTATAAGAAAGCATCAAGATTAGTGTTTCTCTTTCAAGCTTAAGGGTTTAAGGTATGTGTGATATTCATCCATGGGCACTTTTCACCCATGGAGTCCAAGAATCCTCTTTTATTTTTAAATTATGACTTTTTACATATTCAAGTTGAATTATCTCCATGAAATTATTATTGATTTTGATTTTGAGTTATGTTTACATGTGTTTTCGATGGGATGGGCCATTATATGCTTTGTATATTGAAATCTCTCTATTGAAATTCCTATTTCATGGTTTTAGTATTGTAATCATGTTATCCTTGTATGATTTACCCATTGTAATCATGTTATCCTTGTATGATTTACCCATTACCATACTTAGTTTCATGACTCTCATGTGTTTGATAAAATGTCTAAATATTAGGTTTTAAGAAATGATCCCCCACTATGGATTTTAAAGCTTTATATGTCATTATTGTTATTTCCATTCAGTGTTGGTGGATTATGAACACCCGATACCTAGTTGTTTACATAATTTCAGTATTTTTAAAATGATTTTAGATAAAGCATGAGCATTGTTATTCGGTTAGTTATTGTGATTAGTTGTTTGCTTAGTTATGCTTAGTTTAGTTCAGTAAATAGTATCATTCAGTTAGGAGTAGGATTCAGCATTGAGTGAACATAGGGATGGGGGAATTTCTACCAGTTTAGAGTTTGACCCTTAGTAGCAATCCCTAAGTTACAGAACTTCATAGCCAGCGTAGGTTTGAAATGTCTTCCTGCCAGTTTAGGGTTGACATATATCATATGAGTTTTCTGCTAGTATAGGGTAACTCTTCAGTCCTTCAGGACACCAGTTTAGTGCATCCACATGGCCAGTGTTAGTACCCATGATACGGTACTGACATCTTTCCAACTGAGGTTACATGTTGGACCCCGATTAGCTCATATTGGGGCATGTCGGTTAGATGATACCTCCCACAGTATCAGTACAATATTTAGTCCAGAATTTAGTTTTGGTTTACTTGACCAAAGCATACAGATGACCAGTCATTCTATTATCAAATTTCAGTATTTTAATTTACAAATTATTTAAGAAATGTGTATATATATGCTTGTTCTTTGCATTCTCAGATATTTTAGTTTTCATGCATTTATGTTCCGTTATCTTGTGCTATTCAGTAATTCCATATTTTATGTGTACAGTAACCCATGTATATCAGGCTAACTTTATCTCATATACCAGTACACTCAAAGTACTGATCGCATACTCTTCTTTGCTCTATGATGCCTTATATCATAGGTTTGTACGCTCAATTTCCCAATCGTACTTAGACAGTCTACAACTTTAGCAGCAGCAGTGGTGAGTCCTCATCTATTGAGGACCTATTATGTTTATTTAGTTATTTCTATATTTCTTTTTAGTTAGTCAGTTGGAGTTGGTTGGGGCCTGTCCCATCAGCTCTTCAGTCAGTTTAGAGGCTTTCAGACAATCAGTTAGACAGCTAGTTAGTTTATAAGAATAGTCAGTTGCATTTTCAGTATTGTTATTAAATATTTACAAACTTGTGATTGAATCACGCTTTTAGTATTTAGATTGATTTTGGCCTTGCTGGTTTATCTTCTACATATATGTTTTATTGCCAGTTTATTCAGTGCTCACAGCAGGTACCAACTCATGGGTTAGTTTGTGGTCACTTGTGACTGTAAGCACCGTTATCGAGACTAGGGGGTAGTCTCGGGTCATGAAAAAACTTGGATCAGAGCCCAAGGTTTTACAGTGTCCTAGGGAATCTAAAAGCCGCATTGAGTAAAGTCTTATGCATGGGTGTGAAGCTCACCACACTTATGGACAAGAGGATACAAGACGTTTTAGGAAAAGTTTTCCTTCTTTTAGTATTCATGTCATGTGAATGAGCATAATCTCTATTTAAAACTCTCCTTCTAACTCATTCTTTTTTTTGTTTATAGATAATGCCTCCCAAAATAAATAATGGGAGAAGAAATGGAAATCATCTTGCACCTTTGCCTATTCAGAAAGATCCTCTGAATGAGCATATCTCTCATGTCAAGTTCAGAGATGCATTCACTACCTTAGCTCACTTAGTAGCTGCTCAAAACAACCAGTAGGTTGTTACCTCATCTAGCCCAGTGGCAAATACATCTATAGTTAGGATTCGGGATTTTACCCAAATGAATCCTCCTTGGTTTTCGAGATCCAAGTTTGAGGAGGATCTGGAGGAGTTTCTTGATGTGGTTCAGAAGGTGACTGATACCATGGGTGTCACTTCATGTGAGAGTACAGAGTTGGATGCTTAACAGTTGCAGGATCTAGCTTTTATATGGTATAAGCAGTAGAAGGAGGATAGGGGTGTTAAGGTAGAGCCTATTGAGTGAGAGGAGTTTCCCACAGCCTTCTTAGACAGGTTCTTTTTGTTAGAGTTGAGGGAAACCAAGGTGTTGGAGTTAATTAATTTGAAGTAGGGTAATATGAGAGTGAAGGAATACTCATTTAAGTTTACTCAGTTTACGAGGTATGCTCCTTTGATGGAGGCAGATAACAGGTCTAGGATGAGTAAGTTTATTTCTGGTGTAACTGCTAGTGTAGTGAAGGAGTGTAGGACTGCTATGTTGATTAAGAAGATGGACCTATCTATGCTTATGGTTCATGCTCAACAGATTAAGGAACAAAAACTTAATGAGAAAGAGAGAAAGAATAAGAGGGCCAAAATAGGTAGCTTTGACTTTTCTCAGCCGAGGTTAGAGGATGGTAACCATTCCTAGTTTCGTCAGAAATTTTCAGCCCCAACTCTATCTTCAGCTAGTTCGCCAGTGCCAAAGTTCTAGAATGACAGTCGAGATAGGGTGCCAGACTTCTAGTCTCAAGGTAGTGTGAATAGTGGTCATACTAATCCTCTCTACGGGAAGTGAGGTAAGAATCACTAGGGTGTATGTAAGGCTGGCAGTGATGTATATTTTGGATATGGCAAGCTAGGCCACAAAGTCAATGAATGCCTATAGGTGGGTCAGCATAGTCAGCACAGTCGTTCCCAAGTTTTAGCTAGTCACCCAACTCAGTAGGGTTCCGCTTCCAGTGTAACCTGTGGACAGCGCCAGAACAAGTTGTATGCACTCCAATCCCAACATAATTAGGAAAACTCTCCTGATATGGTTATGGGTACATTACAGGTTTTTATCTTTATGTGTATGTTTTGTTAGATCCTGGAGCTTCACTTTTTTTGTAACCCCTATATAGCTGTCAATTTCAGTGTCAGTCAAAAAACATTAGCAAAGCCTTTTTTGGTGTCCACCCCAGTGGGTAAATCGATCATAGTCAGACAAGTATATAGAAATTTCCCGGTCACAATATCTCAGAAATTCACTTCAGCTGATCTTGCGGAGTTAGAGATGGTTGATTTTGATGTCATTCTCGACATGGATTGTCTCTACTCATACTATGCTTCAGTTGACTGTAGAAACAGAGTCGTCCAATTTCATTTACCCAATGAACTAGTTATTGAATGGAGGGATAGTACTTTAATGCTTAGGGGTCAGATTATTTCATATCTTAGAGCGAGAAGGATGATATCTAAGGGGTGTGTTTACCATCTTGTTCGAGTCAAAGACTCTAATTTTGAGACCCCCAATCTCGAGTATGTTTCAGTAGTAAGGGAATTTCTATACGTTTTCCCTGAAGATCTTCTCAAAGTTCCTCTCGAAAGGAAAATTAACTTCGGAATACATCACCTCCTAGATATCCAATATAACACCGAAAAATTTGTCCCGAGACATCACACGGTGCTTAGGACCACAAGTGATCCCAAGCTAACCCTTCTACTAGCATAACTCATAAGCAACAAAATAATAAGTATCAAATAATTGAGTTTACATCGTGGAAACATAATAATGGTGGAATCTATGAGAAATACAATACTGATACAACTTTTACATTATGATAAAGTCTGAAAGAGGGGCTGAAAATACATATTTAACTCTAACTGACATCTGTGAAGACTCTACTATGCTGACTATAGATAGCTCGGATGCAACCCCAACTATCACAAATCAATACATAATAGTAAGAAAGTAAAGTACATAAATAACATCTAAATAAAGTCCCCGAAGTAGGAGGACTCGTCATCTGCTGGCTGGAATCTGCAAGCTGTCTGAATATGGTATGCATACTACAACTCATACCTACATTATGAGACAATGTAGGACATAGACATATATGTGGATTAGTACTTTGAGGATGTACTAAGTATATGGGGGTGAAATGTGTAAGTAAAACATTATCTCATCATCATAATTTATAAACAATGCATGCTAAATGTAAATAACTCACATAAGATGGAATATCTGAAATACTGAAATATGTAACAATAAGAAGCAAAACATACATTATAAATCTTGTGAGCCATAACATTTAGTTCTAAAAATTATACTTGTATTCTCCCTTTAAATCATTTTGTCTAAGTATAGAAGGACTCACTACTGAATCTGAAATTTGAAAGCTAAAATCTGTAGCTATTATCTTTTCTATAAGGTATAATCTGAGTAAAACTTGTGAGCCTTTACACTTAGTTTTCTAATAGTTTTTTTGTTCTTCTTTTACTATTAAGGATAATACTTTATCTCTTATCTAAAAAGAAATACTTTAAAACTATTCTAAAAATTGTTACTTTTATCAGTAAGGAGGTTCTCTTAACTGACATAAACCATACGAGCTACATAAAGTCCAACGTCTCATCCTCCTATGGAAGAAACCTCATATTTGGGAGAGGTGTCATACTCTTCTCAGGGAGTATAACCTCAGCTAAATGATCACAACTCTGCCAACTATAGGCACTTAATATCAATTCTATAGTGGAACGTAGTTCTAGGGCATGAGACCTTGGAATCACATCCAACTCGGTGCTAAATACTACTCCCTTTAATTTGCTATGATCATCTCAATGGAAATCTACTTTAAAACTTGCATAAGGTTTTATTATGAAACCAATTATGCATTTATCTAAATCAATCTGTAAATGAAGCTATTTTGCTTTTTGTAATTTGTAATAAATCTGTAAAGTGGATTCCAAAACTAATCTGAGGATCAAAAGATCAAGACTTTATTGTAAATCAGAAATAATCAGCTCATAAGATGCTTAAAGCATCATCTTTCTCAAAACCTCAAGATATAAACTTGGGGCTTAATAACCCATGTATTAACTCATGTCAAAATATCATAATAATCATGATTGATAATGAAAACAAAGATAATTCTTCTTGAAATCTGTAATTCACTATAATAGGCATGAAAATATAAAAATAGTCATACAATTCATCTTCAAAATATCTCAAAACTTTGCTAATAGCAATAATGGGTATGAATCCTAATTTAAATCCCATGTAATCTCATTCAAATCATGTTAATTTGTGATTGAAAACTAATTTTGGGCACAAGGATGAAAGGAGATCCTTGTTGAAAAATCCCACATAGCTTAATTGATGATCTTAGATGAAAAGATTGAATCTTGGATTCCTACGATGCTTTTGAAGATGAGTTCTTGAAGTTCTTGAATATCTTGTCTTGGGAATCCTCCATCTAAAGCTTTGTTGAAGAATCTATGGTGGAATTTGGTTTCTTGGAGTAAGGGATTTTGGTTTCTAGGGTTTTGCTTTCGAGGAGAATGGTGAATAATGAGCATAAAGTGCTTAGAATAAGCTTAAATCCTATGTTTGGATAGATTGGGGCCTTGGAAATTGACCAAAATGCCCTTTTATACCTTTAAGTCGAAACTAAAAAATGCAAAATTTTTCCCGATTTGGTTGGCCACCGCGACATGCCACAATTGTGGTGGCTCACTGAAAAAGGACGAGTGGGAACTAGGCATTCTCTGAGATGTGGAGCTATCGCGGTGCCCTATAGTTTTTGCCATTTTGGCTACTGGTGCGACGTACTACCATCACGTTGAGATACTGGAAATTGACAATTGGGAATTTGGACCTCTCCGCTATGCACCAACATCGCTGAGGTCACTGGAATTGATAATTATAAAATTTTCCTTCACCAAGTGTCAGAATTGAGCGAATTTGGTATCGCTGGAAAGCTTATTCAATTCCCCACAAAATGAAAAGTCGAAATCTTGAAAACTCCACATAGAATAAATATTATTCATTTTGTAAGCTATCCCTTAACATTCTAGGAACGAATTTAAGCTAGTAAAAGTATAGGGTATTACAATATCTCCCCCTTGGGAACGTTCGTCCTCGAATGTGGCTAATTAGACTGAAATTTTTTAGGAATCTGTGGCTATAAGCTATCATTCACAACCAAAATAAACTGTATGACTGAATCCCAACATAGTGGGCTACTGAACTAATTTGTGAGTGCATGAAATTTCATGCAAATAGCTTTATGGCTGAGATTGAAACGAAAGAGTCAACTTATGGGTAACAATTTCTTTAGGCTGGATGTAATTTTGTGAGAAAAATATGAGAGGTTTATGACATAAAAACTTAGGGTATTACAATATCTCTCCCTTGGGATCGTTCATCCCCGAATGATACTGAGTTGGTTGGAATACTAGGAAAAGATTGAGACAATACACAGGATACTTACGAACTGAATCATGACTTAATATCTGAATCTGAAATTGATGCCTGATGCATATACTGAGCTGAATTCGCAATTTACCTAGATGCGTATAAACTACTTCTTGAAAAGGCCATACT
This sequence comes from Capsicum annuum, assembly GCF_002878395.1. Classification (NCBI taxonomy): domain Eukaryota; kingdom Viridiplantae; phylum Streptophyta; class Magnoliopsida; order Solanales; family Solanaceae; genus Capsicum; species Capsicum annuum. The sequence continues at coordinate 200,344,350 of NC_061113.1, forward strand.
CATGAAATTTCAGGTAGTAAGATTAGACTAAATCGAAAGATGGAATGACTATAGAGATTTGTCGGCCTGACTGTTAAACTGGATTACAGGCTATATGGACTGAATCATACTGAATGCTCACACACAACTGGAGTATTTCTTCAACACTTTTCTAAGAAATTTCTAATGTTATTAGGGAGTAAAGAACTTTGGGCATGATCTGAATCAAAACATCTGAATAAGGAATTTCAACATTGCTACGGCTCTATAGCATGGAACATAAACTTGTACATCATAAGTTAGGGTAGAATTTCTAGGGCTTAAATAATACAACTTTGTACTTTCAAGCTTAGCAACACTTGTCAAACACTCCCTCAACTATACTATTCCCTTCAAATACCATACTCGTTTGATTCAACTGATAATACTCACATGGCATTGATAAATCCATCTACTAACGTCTAAACTAAACTAAATCTTCTCATCATGGTCAAGTCTAACTCGGAATCACAATGCACTGCACGTAACATCATAATACTAGTCTGAACCAAGGATTTAATACCCCAAGCATTTTCATAACTACTCTTCTATAAGATAATTCTTTTTATCACTTCCATAACAAAATTTAACCTCTTACTAGGAAGTCTTTAGCACACAACGCGCCCATCTAATTATATACCAACATAACGTTCAAGCCTAACTTTATAACCACATGTGCACTTCTAAACATTACTCACAAGAGCATCTTCATTATATTCTCTAATACCTCTATCAATAAAAACTTCCATGCAATATTCAATTCATAGGAAGACACACATAAAATATTCTCAACTAACCAAGTCATACACAAAAAAATAAACTTTAGCTCAAAAATTCTTCCAAACTTATAGACTTACATAAAATTAGTTTTTAACCATTTTCCCAATATAACACATTTACTCTCTTCCATTTACACAATTATTCATCATAAATTCCTTGACCTAGGGAAGGTCATTGAAAGGTTGGAATACTAGGACCCAAAACATGAAGGGATACTAATCATAACTTGACGCCTTACTGAGGCATGAGGAATAGAGTATTCATGACATGGATTTATTAAAGAAATCTAATCTGAGGACATACATGATATAAATCTAAATTTCGGTGATTGCTAAGAGTGTTGCATGAGTAGTGGAACTAAACATACTGTAAGGCCTAAATTTGGAGTTCATAACTTATGGAATGTGATTCCAACTGTTGGGTGGACTGGAACTCCTCTTACTAGGAACTGGGAGAGTACATAACTCTTTATTATACGTATAAACAAAAGCTATGGTCAGGTAACTAACACGTGAGGCATGAGTAAATATTAGGATAGCTGAAGTATGAAACTTTGTACTGAGATGAGAATGGGTCAAGCATCGTCATCTCTTACTGACTTTCTATAGTACACTGGCCTCACTTACTAGAATTTGGAAGTCTGACTTGGTTACTCATTCTATTATCTCCCCCTTTGGCTTTAAGCCATCAATCTAAGTCTGTAAACCACTAAATAAACTTCAATCTAAACTGCAATTTTTTTACTCTTGAGTCTGGTCATATTCAATACCCATAAAACTAAACTTACCCTGAAAGACTGTATCTTAACGTGTAATACCCAATGCTAACACCTCTGTCAAAGATACTACTCTATCTTTCTATAGATTAATAGTCATCATATAACATCTTGAGCACTTACTAACTTAGAATCTTTATGGGTATCACCATATCCTGAGTTCATACCATCTAGAGCTTTCAACTCTTATTTCTATTTGCTCAATCTTCAAGGATTCAAGCTTAGATCCGAACTCTAAACATGGATATCACCATCCTTTAATAAACTAAACTACTCTTGTCATAGCTTAATATATCACATCTCTAAACTTGTATTTCTAAACCATGAGAGTCAAGATTATACAAAAAGGCTCAACATCATATACCCATAACTCCTTAACTTAGATATCAAGAACATCATATATATATATAACTAGTCTCCTTCAACTTAGCAACTCAACGGTACTACTAATCACGTAAAACACATGATAACATTAGAAAATAATTCAAACCCACATCACCTTGGGAACACCTCAATATCATACCCACAACATCATGCTAAACTTCAAATCAACCAACTTAAATTCCTATATGCACTGTTCAAGCCTACTAGATCACGTCCATATAACTAGCATCACTAACCAAGAAATCAGCACATCCACGTTGATGACCATTATCTGTTCAGACTTAATGTCTAGTGCTAAACATGATTTAGCAACCCACCTTACATAAAATTCTCACTTGGAAGCTATGAAATGAAACATTGAGAAACACTAGTCCACTAGAGTCTCATAAAAACAATAATCGATCATAATCATATGGCCTATCTTATCATAATCCATTAACACATCCTTGTTATACACATTATTACAATTTACCCATCTATACATCTAAATTACTATCATAGCTCTATAAGTTTCAGCTAAACTCTTTTTTGTAACCTCAAGGGAAACCTAAATTAATGATACTAAACCACCAAACACTTCATTAATATCTGATACTGTTCCAACATAATAACTATCATCAATAACCTCTTTCATACTGCAAGCAAACAATAACTCTCCTCAACTAAAAACTCTTTCTCTACCTTCCTCTAAACTAACACCAGGACATATCACCATAATGAAAAATCTATAACATGCATAATTTTACCTCTATACTTTCTATCAATCGCCATTCCCACTTTTCTTATCACTACTCTTCTATACCCATACTTTCAACTATAATAAGGTTCTAGCATTCATAGATCATAACACTGAAGTTCATAATATCCCTCGAATGGACACTATATTTAATAGTCTAGGTACATACCATATCCACTCATGAGCACTATCTATACTGAAGGAATAATAAGGAATCTAAATGCATAGCTTATTCAGTCTCAACTGAACAACTCATAAGGATAAGAATATAAACATTCAACTTAAGAAACTTAACACACTAGGGAGCTCCTCTCAAGCCCCTTGTGTGACTTCTAAAACTTTTGCTAGCAAATCTGAAAGCATTACCTGGGGAGGAATAGGAACTTGCTAATTATGTTATCTCAAGAATAATACATAGATAAAGAATTTTAGGATAACACATGAGTAGATAGAAGATTCTAAGAAAATAACTTTACTGCATGATCTAGAGTAGGAAATAAAGGAAACTTTTCTTAAATACCTTGTAGCCTCTCAAAGAAAATTACAGACGTCTTCGTACCATTTTGCAAGACTCTACTAGACATGGCTTCACAGACATCCTAGGAAACTTGAACCTTGCTCTATAATACCATGTTTGTAACGCCCTAAAAAATTGTCTCGAGTTGTCACACGGTACTTAGGACCATAAATGATCCCAAGCTAACCCTTCTACTGGCATAACTCATAAGCAACTAAATAATAAGTATCAAATGACTGTGTTTATAGCGTGGAAACATAATAATGTTGGAATCTGTGAGAAATACAATACTAATACAACTTTTAAATTCTGATAATGTAATGCCCCAAATTTGGTACCTAGAACGCTACACAGTGCTCATGACCCCAAAGGACCATAAGCTAACCTATGTTTAATATCTATAACTGGGCACTACATAATATACTGTATGAATGTGGAAAAAGGTTGAATGGCCATAAGTTTCAAATATTTGATAAAACATAACATCTGGAAATATGGTATATCAATACCAAAATAAAACTGAAATAACAGTCTGAACATGCTATAGTCTGGAAGCCTCAAAATTGTCTAAAAACTATGGAATTGATTGGGCTATGTCCCCAACTAAATCTAAACTACTGAAATAATAAAGTAATAAAATAATCATGCTATTCTCTAATGATGAGGACTCACTGTTAATCTGACTACTAAACGTCTATTCTACTAAGGATGTTCTGGAGCTCGTACTTTTGAACCTATGGCATAAAACACCATAGCACAAATGTGTTAGTACGATTGAATATACTGGTATGCAAGTAAGGTAGTCTGAATGCAAGGGGTATCTATGTATGAACAATACTAACTGACTGAATAACATAAATGTGAGAACACATGCATGAATACGTGAACTATAACTAAGATCATGACATCACTTAATCTGAATACTAATAACATAAGTTTTCATATAACTGATATACTATTATCTGAATGACTGTGCCTGACAATCCTATTTCTGATGGAACTAGCTGAGTTCCATATTGAGCTGGGTGACTGTATCTGACAGTCTTAAATTCTGTAGAACTATTTAAGTTCTATTACTAAGATTGAGACTGAGGCTGTAATTGTAGGAAGTAGTCATGTAACTGACATTCCCCAAATAAGATAATATAACTGAGTTGGGTTCCAATTTGTAACCCCAATTAGAAGAGTGTCAATACCGTGCCACTAGTAAGGACAAGTTATGAGTAATCCCTAATCTAATAGGTACTCTAAGGAGAATGGTGGGACCAACATCTAACAGGTTAAGTCACCTCATAATCCCTCATCTAATAGGTTAGATATCTTATCCTAGGTTGGAAACAGAGTTCTGGAGCATAAGAATTGCTTCTAACAATCACACCCTCTACTCACAGGTGAGTTCCCATCCTTGGGATTACTCGATGCTGAATCCTACTTCTATCGGATTAGACACTGAATTAACTATACTGAACTGACTGGACTGAGTTCATTGAGTTCCATTGACTGATAACATATTACTGAGATCTGATAACTGACTGAGGTACTGAGATTACTAAGTTTTCCTGAGTCATAAGACTAACTAAATTCTACTGAACATGGCTTGACTGAGAGTATCTTAAAAACTGACACTGGCTCTAGGCACACAGCTAAATTGTTGGGTACAAGTTCCCCCAGGACCTAATAGCACGAAGTTGACAAGACATGACACTTCCTGGACTCACGACCATAATAAAAAATCCATAATACAATTATTGGGGAATTTCATAAGGCACTTGATTATCATGGGTTGGTACATGAATAGGAATTCATATAAAGATGTCATAATTTCATAGGGCTAATCTCCTAAACAATCCATCAAACAATCTCACTGCATAACAATAACATGGAAGTTATTTTGAACATAAGGGTAAAGCATAGGTTCATTAATTTTGTCATAATTGAGTCCTAAAGCATGATTCTTATTATCTTGGTCATTTTATCAAACACATTGCATGCACAACCGTAGGCTTAGTCATATACACTAGTTCATACATCATAGTTACTTTAATCAACTTAATTTAAAAGTTTACAAACCCACATACTAGCATAATTTCATGAAAAGTACACAAAGACTCCAACTTGGGATTCATACAACCACATCAACATAATTAAAATCAACTCACCATATAGAAATTAGAACTCATGAGTTTAAAATGGGATTTATGAGATTCATGGGTGAAAGAAACCTATGAATCAACACTTTAGATACCTGGGTGGATTATTTCTTGAAGATTGGTGGAGGAAAGCTTGATTTCTTTCTTTGAGTTAGATGCCTAGGGATTTTTGTTCTTGGGGATTGATCTTTGAGAGAAACCCTAATTTGGTGTTATAGATGAATAATAAAGTTATGATCTTTGATTTGGTATAATTAGAGGTTAAAATGGGTGGAAAAAGACCCAAATACCCTTTTAAAAATGGCTTAAAATTGCTGATCGAAAGTGGCAACAGTTTGGAGGATGGTCCGTCACTGGCTCGACAGTCCACGTCCATCCCATTAAACTTGGACAGAACCTGAACTTCCTGCCTCATCTGCGATGGTTTGGGCAATGGTCCATCACTAGCTCAACGGTCCGTCGGTACTGACCGTCACACTTGGCCAGAAGAGGGTTCACTGCCTTAGTCACGATGGCTTGGTCAATGGTCCGTTGTTAGCTCGACGGTCCACCGGCCTGACTGTCTCTTTTGGGAAATTCTGACAGTTCTATGTAAAATATCCATAACTTTTTACTTCGATACTAGATTTGGATAAAATTGGTATCATTGGAAAGCTAATTCAATTTCCCACATGATACTAGATTTCTCTCTTATCTTAATCTTTTTCTCTTCTATCTGTTGAGCATGGATTATAAGCCTGGCTATGTCTATCTCACTAATCAACATTGCAGATCTGCACTCATTGACCACACTATCATACACCCCAGAAAAAAACTTACTCATCTTAACCATAGTGTCTGCCACTATATGGGGAGCATATCTAGCTAATTGAGTAAACTTAAGAGAATACTCTTTAACTGTCATGTTTCCCTACCTGAGGTTGATAAACTCTAACACTTTAGCTTCTCTCAGCTCTAGGGGAAAGAACCTATCAAGAAAAGCAGTGGCAAACTCCTCCCACTCTATAGGTCCTACATCTACACCCCTCTCAGCTTTCCACTATTTGAACTATATGTGAGCTATATCCTGCAAATGATATACAGCTATCTCAGCACTCTCACTAGTAGTAAATCCTATGATATTCATAACCTTCTGAACATGATCAAGGAATTATGAGGGTCCTCATCTAACTTAAACCCAAAAAAAGATGGAGAATTTATTCGGGTGAAGTCCCAAATCCTGGATGCAGGTGTATTAGCCATTGGGTTGGCCGGAACAGTAGTTGGCCATTCATTTTGAGAAACAACTGAGTTAGCAAGAGTAGAGAATGCATCTTTGAACTCTGCATGAGAGACATGTTCATCTAAGGGATCTGCTTGGACGGACTGAGGGGCTGACTAATTTCTATTTTTTCATTTGGAAGGCATGTTCTATAAACAAAAAGGGAGAAATGAATTTAGACTGAGATTTAAATTTGAGATCATGCTCACTGGAATAACATGAATACTGAAAGAAGGAAAATTGTTCCTAAAACATCTTATTGCCTCCTGTACATAAATGTGGCCCGCAAAACACCCATGCACAAGACTTTACTAGATGCGGCTTTTAGACTTCCTAGGACACTATTAAACCTTAAACTCTGGTACTAAGTTTGTAAGTCCCCAAATCTGGTACTCGGAATACTACACGGTGCTCATGACCCCAAAGGACCACAAGCTAACCCATGTCTGATATCTGTAACTGGGCACTGCATAATATACTATATAAATGTGAGAAAAGGCTAAAAGGTCGTAAGGTTCAAATATCTGATAAAACATAACATCTAGAAATACAGTATATCAATACCAAAATAAAACTGAAATAATTGTACGAACATGCTATAGTCTGGAAGCCTCTAAACTATCTAAAAACTGTAGAGTTGATGGGACATGTCCCCAACTAACTCCAGACTACTGAAATAATAAAGTAATAAAATAATCATGTTATCTTCGAATGATGAGGACTCACTGCCAGTCTGGCTGCTGAATGCCTGATCTGCTAAAGATGTGCTGGAGCTCGTGCTTCTAAACCTATGGTATAAAACACCATAGCGCAAACGTATCAGTACAATTAAATATACTAGTATACAAGTGAGGTAGCCTGAATACAAGGGGTTTATATGCATGAACAATACTAACTGACTGAATAACATGAGCGTGAGAACACAAGCATGAATAGGTGAACTGTAACTAAGATCATGACATTACTAAATTTGAATACTAATAACATAAGTTTTCGTAGAACTGTTATACTATTATCTGATTGACTGTGTCTAATAGTCCTATTTCTAATGGAACTAGCTGAGTTTCGTACTGAGTTGGGTGACTGTATCTAACAGTCCTAAATTCTGTAGAACTATCTAAGTTTTATTACTGAGACTGAGACTGGGACAATAACTATGGGAAGTAGTCATGTAACTAACATGCCCTAAGTGAGATATTATAATTGAGTTGGGGTCCAATCTGTAACCCCAATTGGAAGGGTATCAATACCGTGCCACTACTAAGGACAAGCTATGAGTAATCCCTCATCTAACAGGTACTCTAAAGAGAATGGTGGGACCCTCATCTAACAGGTTAAGTCACCTCATAAACCCTCATCTAATAGGTTAGATATCTCAACCTTCACTAGCTACGTAGTTCTAGAGCACAAGGATTGCTTCTAAGAATCACACCCTCTACTCGCAGGTGAATTCCCATCCTTGGGCTCACTTGGTGTTGAATCCTACTCCCATCTGATTAGACACTGAATTAATTAAACTAAATTAACTTGACTGAGTTCATTGAGTTTTGTTAACTGATGAAATATTACTGAGATCTGATAACTGACTGAGGTTATTGAGATTACTAAGTTTTCCTGAGTCATTAGACTGACTGAATTCTACTGAACATACCTTGATTGAGAGTATCTTGAAAACTAACGCTGGCTCTAGGCACACAACTAAATTATTGGTTACAAGTACCCACAGGACTCGATAGCATGAAACTAACAAAACATGACACTTTCTAGACTCACGACCATAATCAACAATCCATAATACAATCATTGGGGAATTTTATGAGGCACTTGATTATCATAGGTTGGTACATAAATAGGAATTCATAGAAGCATGTCATAATTTCATAGGGATAATTTCATTAACAATCCATCAAACAATTTAAATGTGTAACAATAACATGGAAGTTATTTTGAACATAAGGGTAAAGCATGGGTTCATCAATTTGGTCATAATTGAGTCCTAAAGCATGATTCTTTTTCTCTTGGGCATTTTATCAAACACATTGCTTGCACAACCTTAGGCTTAGGCATATACACTAGTTCATACATCATGGTTACTTTAATAATCTCAATTTAAAAGTTTCCACATACTAGCATAATTTCATGAAAAGTACATAAAGACTCTAACTTGGGATTCATACAACCACATCAACATAATTAAAATCAATATCCCATATGGAAATCACAATTCATGAGTTTAAAATGGGATTCTAGAGCTTCATGAGTAAAAGAAACCCATGAATCAACACTTTACATACCTGGGTAGATGATTTCTTAAAGATTGGTGGAGGAAAGCTTGAATTCTTGCCTTGGGATTAGACATCTAGGATTTCTTATTCTTGGGGATTGATCTTTGAGAGAAACCCTAATTTGGTGTTGTAGATGACTAATACAGTTATGAGCTTTGGTCTTGCATAATTAGGGGTTAAAACGAGTGGAATAAAAAACAAATACTCTTTTCAAAATGTCTTAAAATTCCTGATCAGAAGTGGCAATGGTTTGAGCGACGGTCCGTCGTGGGCTCGACGGTCCATCGGTCCATCTCATCATAATTGGCAAGAACCTGAACTTCCTACCTCGTATGCAATGGTTTAGGCGATGGTATATCACTAGCTTGATGGTCCGTCGGTCTTGACTATCACACTTGGCCAGAAGATGGGTTCACTGCCTTAGTCACAACGGCTTGGGCGACGGTCCGTTGCTAGCTCAACGGTCCGCCGGCCTGACCATCACTTCTGGAAAGTGTAAAACATCCATAACTTTTTACACCGATATTGGATTTGGATGAAATTGGTATCGTTGGAAAGATAATTCAATTTCCCACATGATTAAAAGTCGAAATTGGGGAAATTATGTCAGATTTAAACATTAATCATTGAGGAAGTCATCACTAACTCTTCTGGATACTAGATTTGACTTAAAAAAAGTTTGGACTATTATAAATAAAGTCTGAAAGAGGGACTAAAAATACATAACTAACTCTAAATGAAATATGTGAAGCCTCTACTATACTAACTATAGATAGCTAGGACGTGACCCCAACTATTACAAATCAATATATAAGAGTAAGAAAGTAAAGTACATAAATAACAACTAACTAAAGTCTCCGAAGTGGGAGAACATGTCATCAGCTGGCTGGAATCTGCAAGCTGTCTGAATATGGTATGTGTGCTACAACTTATACCTACATTATGAAATAATGTAGCACATAGAAATATATATGGATCAGTACTTTGAGGATGTACTAAGTATATGGAGGTGAAATGAATAAGTAAAATATCATCTCATCATCATAATTTATAAGACAATGCATGTTAAATGGAAAAGACTCACATAAGCTGAAATATTTGAAATACTGAAATATGTATCAACAAGAAGCAAAACATACTTTATAAATCTTATGAGCCATAACATTTAGTTCTAAAAATTATAGTTGTATTCTCCCTTTAAATCATTTTGTCTAAGTCTAGAAGCACTCACTACTGAATCTAAAATCTGAAAGCTGAAATCTGTAGCAATTACCTTTTCTGTAAGGTATAATCTGAGTCAAACTTGTGAGCCTTTACGCATAGATTTCTAAAAGCTTTTCTAGTCTTCTTTTACTATTAAGGGGAATACTTTATCTCTTATCTGAAAAGAAATAATTAAAACTATTCTATAAACAATTACTTTTATTAGCAGGGAGGTTCTTTTAACCGATATAAATCATGCAAGTTACATCGAGTCCAACGTTTCATCCTTCTATGGAAGAAACCTCATGTTAGGGAGAGGTTTTACACTCTTGCCAGGGAGTATAACCTCAGCTAAGTGATCACAATTCTGCCCACTATGGGAACTTAATATCAATACTATGGTGGCACATAGTTCTGGGGCATGATACCTTGGAATAATACCCAACTCGGTGCTAAATACTACTCCCTTTAATTTGGTACACTCATCTCAATAGAAATCCACTTTAAAACTCGTATAAGGGTTTAATATGAAACTAGTTATGCATTTATCTGAATCAATCTGTAAATGAAGCTATTTTTATTTTTGTAATCTATAATAAATCTGTAAAGTGGATTCCAAAACTAATCTGAGGATCAAAAGATCAAGACTTTATTGTAAATTAGAAATAATCAGCTCATAAGATGCTTAAAGCATCATCTTTCTCAAAATCTCAACATATAAACTTGGGTCTTAGTAAACCATATATTAAACTCATGTCAAAATATCATAATAATCATGCTTGATAATGAAAACAATGATAATTCTTCTCAAAATCTGTAATTCGTTACAATAGGCATGAAAATATAAAAATAGACATACAATTCATCTTCATAATATCTCAAAATCTTAAAATTTTGCAAATAGAAATAATGGGTATGAACCCTAGTTTAAATCTCATGTAATCGCATTCAAATCATGTAAATTTGTAATTGAAAACTAATTTTAGGCATAAGGATGAAAGGATATCCTTGTTGAAAAATCCCACATACCTTAATTGATTAACTTAGATAAAAATCTTGAATCTTAGATTCCTATGATGCTTTTGAAGATGAGTTCTTGGAGTTCTTAAATATCTTGTCTTAGTAATCCTCCATCTAATCTTTCTTGAAAAATCTATGGTGGAATTTGATTTTTTGGAGAAGGGGCTTTCGGTTTCTAGGGTTTTTCTTTTGAAGAGAATGGTGAATAATGAGTATAAAGTGCTTAGAATAAGCATAAATCTCATGTTTGGATGGATTGGGGCCTTGGAAATTGACCAAAATGCCCTTTTTAAACTGTAAGTCAAAACTGATAAACGCAATATTTTTTCCGATTTGGTTGGCAACCGCGACGAGCCACAATCGCGGTCCGTTATAGTGGCTCACTGGAAAAGGATGAGTGGGAACTGGGCATTCTCTATGATACAAAGCTATCGCAGTGCCCTATAGTTTTTGCCATTTTAGCTACTGGTGCGACGCTCCACCATCGTGTTGTGCTACTGAAAATTGATAATAGGGAATTTGGACCTCTCCGCGATGCGCTAATATTGTGAAGGTCCACTGGAATTGACAATTATGAAATTGTCCTTCACCGCAATGCGGTGGTTGCTCAGGTGAGACACTGACAACTTAAAAATGTCATAACTCCTTCACCGAGTGTCAAAATTTGGTAAATTTGGTATCAATTAAATTTATTCAATTTCCCACACAATCAAAAATCAAAATCTTGAAAATTTCACATGGAATAAATGTTATTTATTTTGAAAGCCATCCCTTAACATTCTAAGAACAAATTTAAGCTAGAAAAAGTATGAGGTATTACACCCAGTCTATCTCTATTCCTCCCTACAGAATGGCTCCAGCTGAACTCAAAGGGTTGAAAGAATAGTTAAAGTTCTCTTAGATAATGGATTCATCAGACCCACTCTTTCCCCATGGGGCACTCCAGTCTTTGTCGTGCATAAGAAAGACGATTCTCTTAGAATATGCATTGATTATCATCAGTTGAAAAAGGTCACAATTAAGAATGAGTATCCACTCCCCAAGATTGATGACTTGTTTAACCAACTTTAGGGTTCTATTTATTTCTCTAAGATAGACCTCAGATACATCCATCATCAGCCCATGGTCAGAGAATGTGGTATTCCGAAAACAACCTTCAGAACTCAGTATGGTCACTTTGAATTCCTAGTTATGTCTTTTGGACTAACGAATGCCCTAGCAGCTTTGTTGGACTTGAAGAACAGAGTGTTCAAGCAGTACTTGGAAATGTTCATCATAGTATTTATTGATGATATTCTTGTCTATAATCGTAGTAAAAACAATCATGCATACCATCTTAGAATTGTATTACAAACTATTAGAGCCCATTAGTTATTTGCCAAATTCAGTAAGTGTGAGGTTTGGCTAAGATCAGTAGCTTTACTAAGCCATATTAGTTTGAGTGATGGCATTAGAGTTGAGCCTCAAGAGACTAAGGCAGTGAGAAACTATCCCAGACCCATCTTATGATCATATATCAGGAGTTTTTATGGTTTGGCTGGCTAATACAGACAGTTTGTTGAAGGATTTTCATCTATTGCATCCCCCATGTCTTGATTGACTTAAAAAAAAGTCAAATTCCAGTGGTTAGATTCTTACGAAAAGAGTTTGCAGGAGTTGAAGACTCAGCTCACCTCAACCCTTGTCTTGACTTTACCAGATGGTTCAGATGGGTTTGTTCTTTACTGTGATGCTTCCAAAGTTGGTCTTGGTTGTGTATTAATGCAGAGAGGTAAGGTCATAGAATATGCCTCTCGATAGCTTAAGCCTCATGAAAAGAATCACCGTACCCATGATCTTGAGTTGGCAGCTATTGTTTTTGTCTTGAAAAATTTGAGGCATTATATTTATTGAGTTCATGTTGATGCATTCACAGATCACAAAATTTTACAGCATGTGTTTTCACAGAAGTATTTAACTCTTCATCAGAGAAGGTGGCTTGAGTTGTTAAAAGATTATGATATGAGTGTGTTGTATAATTCGGGCAAGGCCAATGTAGTGGTAGATAACCTTAGTAGATTGTCTATGGGTAGTGTTGATCATGTTGAGAATGATAAGAGAAAGTTAGTCAGAGAGGTTTATTAGCTTGCTATATTAGGTGAGTGGTTGGTTGATTCAGCTGAGGGTAGTATATGGGTTTAGAATGGTTTAGAATCTTCTTTGGTTGCCGAAGTGAAAGAAAAGCTAGATAGGGATTCCAGTTTGATTAAGTGATGTGATATATTTTTGTAACACATATAAGACTTTTTAACTTGACATAATTATAAGTTCTTAAGTAATTATTGGTGATTTTGATGTTATTTTTTAAGATTTTGTAGGAAAGTCAAGTGCATGGAAATAAATAACAATGGAGCAAAAGAGCTGAAATCTGAGCAAAGAGAGCTGAAAACATTGCTGACAACAACCGTGATAAGTCGTCAGCCTTGTGATAGGCTATCAGCATTGGCGTTAGCCTTAAACAGGGAGTTGCCGTCTGAGAAGCAGTTCTGACGACGTTGGTGATATGGCATCAAAGTTGTGATAAGGCATCAATAAGGGCGTCATCTTTAAGCAGAGAATTAGCAAAAGGAGAAAACATCTGAAGACGACAGTGAAACATCGTCAGATCCATGACGCAGCATCAGCAACATCGGCAGCTTTAGACAGAACTTGAAGACAACTGGAGCTAATCTGACGCCATCCGTGATAAGGCGTCAGACCCTTGATGTGGCATCAGCCAGGGCATCGCCCAATCTGAGAATTTATTTACTTTGTTATTTTATTTAATAATCAAGTTGAAGTATTTAAGGCATAGTTTAGGGTCTTCCAATTAATTTCGAATTTGTCTTAAGTTACGTCTATAAATAGCGGCCTTTAAGGTTTCATTCATAACCTTGGAAGCAGCTTTTGACATCTTGTACCTTAAAAAAGGGGAGTTCTTTTGTTTTCGACTCTCTTAACATAGAATTCAATTTTCTATCCTTTGATTTAGTTGTGGGAAATTCTTATTGTACTTGAAGGAGAAACAACTTTGAATTTCATCTTTTGTAAGTTCACTTGCTTTAAGTTATAAATTCAATATTTGTTATCTTTTTCTATCTTACGATCAACTAAAACCCACAACTAGGGTTGTGGGATCTATGATTATTATTTTATTGATTTAATAGTTGGATTAGGGTTTGAGTGATTGTGGGAACGTCTTGAAATTCTATTGTTTTAACATGAATCTATTGGTTGCAAACATTAGGTTATGCCTTAGGTTTTATTTGCTTCTAATGGAGAAATAGACTAGAGGTCGTGAATTATCAACTGGGACTCGGAAGCTACCAACCTTCTATTTAATGATTAATGTCGTAACTGGATTAATCTACCTGAGATAACATCCTATTGGAAATAGATAAGTTATCTAAGTTTGAGAGAATTAGATAATAAATTATCTGGTGATGTCAAGAGATAAGTCAAATAGTATCATCGGTAGGGATAATCTATTGCTCCCACCTATCATGAGAATCATGAACAGTTATTATTCAATGGAGATTAATAGTCGTAGTGATCACAACCCTAGTTTTTCTATATCATTGATTGAAAATATTTAAATTTAAGTTTTGAGTTCTAAAATAAGTTGAAGCGTTAGAATTTGTTTGATTGATAAAACTTCCAGTTGGTATTTTCTTATTATTTATTTGAATTTAACTTGTAGCTATAGTTTTGAGCTAGTTTAATCTCCACTCACATTATTCCCTGTGGATTTGACCCCGACTCCAAAGTTGGGTAAATATATTGACGATGAACGCCTTGTACTAAATTGACGTGTATGTTGAGCGTAATCAAAAATGGTGTCGTTGCCGGGGAACAATTTGGTGTATTGAGTTGGTTTGGAATTTTACCTTACTTGCTTGAATTCGAACTTGTAAATATTTGTTTGTGATTTCCTTTGTTTCATGTGTTAGGTAGATTTTCTTTATTTTTGCTTACTTCTTACTATGGCATCATGGAATGAATATGAGTTTGATGGTTGAAAATCTTATATAGATGATTCATGTCCATATTGTGATGGACCCCACTTTTGGTATGACTGTAGGTATGCTCCCTAGAGAGAGATATATGCACCATCTCCATCCTACTGGGAGTATAATTGTTCTTTATGTGGTGGTCAAGATGGATATTAGAGTGATTGCTCAAATTCCCTCTCCCCCTATTGCGATAACCCAAGTTCTAGTTCTTCTTATGAGTATGACAGGTCTTATGGTCAATAAAAGACAGAACACAACACTAGAAAGAGTGACACAGAAGCTATGCTTCAACTAATGTTGGATCATATAGACACAACTAATGATACCATATGTGACATACGTCAAGACATTATGGCATTTAATAAGGGAAGACAAAGGAAAAAAGAGATGGATATCGAGGTCAATCATCCAAAACACTTTTCTACATTATGTTTAGATGATATCTTATCTGTGGAATCATTTAAAATAATGGAAGAATGTGACGATGAAGAACAAGATTCCTATACTGATGATGAGCTTGATGTTGATCAACCCTTAGAGATTTCCCAACCAACTGAGCCAACCATGAAGGATAATGCGAAGATTGAGGAAATGGTCCTAGAGGTAAAAGAAGAAGCCAAGCTAATCTCTTATGAAGACTCTAGCCCATTCAAAGTAAAAATGTTGAGAAGATGAATAAAAGTGAGTGTGTAGAGGATAGTGTAAATTTTGAAGTAGGATTTGTTAGGCCACACTCAAAGCATTTTTCCATATTATGTTTAGATGATATCTTGTCTGTGGAATCATCTAAAATAGTGGAAGACTGTGAAGATGAGGAATAAGAATCCCATATTCTTTATTTTATACTTGATAAGCAACACCAAAACACACCTCACTTTAAAGCTGAGTTATTTACCATGCATCATCTATTACTCATCTTCTTAATCTTTGTACCACCTCCCTATGAGCAAGGCAAGAAGATGGACTCTAAGTTGGGAGTGAAGTTCATATGATAGAGGAAAAAGCTGAGTTGGGCCGTGCCGCGACACTAAATTAGGCGCTTCTTGGGAGGCAACCCAAGGTATTTTGTTGTTTGTATTTGTATTATGTGAAGAACATCAGATCTTCACACCCATGGTACCACAGGTATGTTTCTAACTCTCTTGTTTTAGATTGACATATAGGGAACACTACATGATATTAAGTTGAGGGTGGGCCTACTTGTGGGTGTGATATCCTCCTGGGGTTTTTGTTGTCGTGCCTCTTTTCTCCAGAGTCTTGTTCCTAGTAGAGCCAGCATATTTAGGAGTATTATATTTGTTTTGTGATGTGTTATGGTTAACTGGAGAAAAATAAGTATCTAGAGCAGTTGACATTATTTTGTTGACTTTTAAGACTGATAAACACCTCTTCGTTGGTCTGTTTTATAACATTGTGATATGTATTTATATGTGGATACTGTGAATCTTTTTATGGCATTAGTATAAGGGACATAATAATCACTTGTAACAATTGCATGAACCGAATGGGTAGTAGCTTGTGATGTACTATTGTACCATATGCGTGTGAGGTCTTACTCAATTCCCTGTGTGTGTTGAATCTAGAACTTGCCCAGTTAGTCTTACCTTGGTTGAAATATAGGGGTTAGGAAAGGATCATAGGCCGTTTTGATTTTTAAGTCACTTGTTTTGCCTAAATGACCTTTCATGTATGCATGATATCTCGTGATCCCTATTTTGAGCATGAATTGACCATTTCTTTCTTGACACCTATCACCTTTCCATTTAGATCATAATGAACCTGTTTTGGCCCTAGTCCTCCTTGAACACTTTACACCTTGACTTAGGTAAACAATCTAAGTTAAGGGTGGCTATCATAGGGGTGCATGATGTAAACTAGGTATAAAGAAGGTAGAATAAAAGGAAAAGAATAAGTAAAAAAGAATAAAAAGTTGGGTGGTGTGGAAGAAGAATAAGAAAAGAAAAAGAATGAAAAAGAAAAGCCACATCCATCTTGAATAATGTGTGATCAAGAAAAGGAGAAAAAGAAGAAAAAGGTTAATAAGTGAACCCCAAAAGTTAAGGTAGTGCCAAGGAGGCTTAGTCACTCTAAATGCCATTGAATATCATACTAGCTCTTAGCCTATATTACAAGCCGAAGAAAAGACCTATGGTGATCCTAACTTACCGGTCTGGACACCTTGGTAATGAAAATAAGGGCAAGCATATGGTATTTGACATGCATTTATTGGAATTTCTTTCTGAGAGTGAGTGTCTCTTGACCATCCCCGCATTGACATGCTTGAGTTCATATATGAGTGAGAAGGGACTTCTTTGTTGTAAGGGCATATCGGTTGCATTGCTAGCCTTTTACTTGTTTAGGTAGTGTAACTTGTACATATGCATGGTTATTGTTGTTGAATTGATGCTATATCTTAATTCCTTTGGGTCACATTTTTAATCTTTATTGATTTGCACAATTGGATTTATAAGTAATTGAACATGGAGAGTGGCATGAGTTTTGAGCTAAGCTGTGATAGGTATCTTATGTGTCTCTTGGTTAAGCATCGTAGTATGGTGTTATGTAGTTGCTTGAGGACAAGCAATTATTTTAAGTTGAGGGTGTTAATGTGCTAGATTTTTGTAGAACATTTAAGACTTTTTAACTTGAAATAATTGTAAGTTCTTAATTAATTATTGGCATATTTGATGTTATTTCTTAAGATTTTGTAGGAAAGTCAAGATGCATGAAAATAACTAACAATGGAGCAAAAGAGCTAAAATCTGAGCAAAAAGAGCTGAAAACAAGGCTGACGACAACCGTTGTAATTCGTCAGCCTTGTGATAGGCTATCAACATTGGCGTCAGCATTAACCAGAGAGTTGCATTCTGAGAAGCAGTTCTGATGACGTTGGTGATGTGGAATCAAAGTTGTGATAAGGCATCAATAAGGGCGTTAGCCTTAAGTAGAGAATTAGCAAAAAGAGAAGACATCTGACGACGATAGTGAAACGCCGTCAGATCTGTCATGCGGCCTCAGGAACATCGTTAGCTTTAGATAGAACATGAAGACAACTAGAGTTAATCTGACGCCATCCGTGATAAGGTGTCAGACCCTTGACGTGGCGTCAACCAGGGCATCACCTAATCCGAGAATTTCTTTACTTTGTTATTTTATTTCCACAATTAGGTTGAAGTATTTAAGGCATAGTTTAGAGTTTTCCAATTAATTTTGAATTTGCCTTAAGTTACGGCTATAAATAGTGGCCTTTAAGGTTTCATTCATAACTTTGGAAGCAGCTTTTGACATCTTGTAACTTAAAAAAGGGGAGTTCACTTGTTTTCAACTCTCTTAACTTAGAATTCAATTTTCTATCCTTTGATTTAGTTGTGGGAAATTCTTATTGTACTTAAAGGAGAAACAACTTTGAATTTCATCTTTTGTAAGTTCACTTGCTTTAAGTTATAAATTCAATCTTTGTTATCTCTTTCTATCTTATGAGCAACTAAAACCCACAACTAGGGTTGAGGGATCTATGATTATTATTTCATTGATTTAATAGTTGGATTAGGATTTGAGTGATTATGGGAACGTCTTAAAATTCTGTTGTTTTAACTTGAATCTATTAGTTGCAAACATTACGTTATGCCTTAGGTTTTATTTTCTTCTAATGGAGAAATAGACTAGAGGTCGTGAATTATCAACAGGGACTCAGAAGCTACCAACCTTCTATTTAATGATTAATGTCATAACAAGATTAATCTACCTGAGATAACATCCTATTGGAAATAGATAAGTTATCAAAGTTCGAGAGAATTAGATAATAAATTGTCTGGTGAGGTTGAGAGATAAGTCAGATAGTATCATCGGCAGGGATAATCTGTTGTTCCTACCTATCACGAGAATCATGAACAGTTATTATTTAATGGAGATTAATAGTCATAGTGACCAAAACCCTAGTTTTTCTATATCATTGATTCAAAGTATTGAATCTAAGTTTTGAGTTCTAAAATAAGTTGAAACGTTAGAATTTGTTTGATTGATAAAAAACCCCCAGTTTGTCTTTTCTTATTATTTATTTGAATTTAACTTGTATCTATAGTTTCGAACTAGTTTAATCGCCACTCATATTGTTCCCTGTGGATTCGACCCCGACTCTAAAGTTGGGTAAATATATTAACGACGACCGCCTTGTACTAAATTGATGTGTAAGTTGAGTGTTATCATTAATTTGAAGGAATCAATTAGAGATCAGAAAGTAGAGGTTTTATCCCAAGGGGAAAATGGTGCATTACGATGTCAAGGTAGGATGTGTGTGTCATGTGTTGATGATTTGAGATAATGTATTTTAGCAAAGGCGCATAGTGCGTGTTACTCCATTCACCCAGGAGCCACTAAGATGTACCGTGATTTGCAGAAATTCTATTTATGGTGTGGTATGAAGAGGGATATTGTAGAGTTTGTAGCTAAGTGTTCTAACTGTCAACAAGTCAAGGTTGAACACCATAGGCCTAGTTGCATAGTGCAGGAGTTCAACATTCCCACTTAGAAGTGGAAAAAGGTGAACATGGATTTTATGACGGGGTTACCTCGTATGCATCATCAGCATAATTTGATATGGGTCATTGTAGACATAATGACCAAATTAGCTCATTTCTTCCCATACTTTTTATTCAACCAAGGACTATGCCAAGCTCTATATTAGAGAGTTGGTTAAGTTGCATAGAGTCTTGGTGTCTATTATTTTAAATAGAGGTACTCAGTTTACCTCTCACTTTTGGAGTGCTTTTCAGAAGGGTCATGGTACCCAAGTTTATCTCAGTACAGCTTTTCATCCTCAGATAGATGGTCAGGCAGAGAGGACCATTCAGACCCTAGAGGATATGTTGAGGGCATACCTTATTGACTTTAAAGGTAGTTGGGATGATCACTTACCCTTGATTGAGTTTGCCTACAATAATAGTTATCACTCCAGTATTCAGATAACTCCATTTGAGACCCTCTATGGAAGAAGGTGTAGATCTCCTATTAGTTGCTTTGAAGCAGGAGAGGTTGCATTGATAGGGCCATATTCAGTGTTTGATGCGATGGAGAAAGTTTAATTAATCAGAGAGAGCTTAAGACAGCCCAAAGTCATCAAAAATCATACGCAGATATGAGGAAGAGAGATCTTGAATTTGAAGTTGGGGATTTAGTTTATTTGAAAATATTTTCCATGAAGGGAGTGGAGAGATTTGGTAAGAAATGGAAGCTTAGTCCTCGATATATTGGCCCTTACAGAATCTTGAGCCATTTTGGGAAGGTACCTTATGAGCTAAAATTGCCTATAAATTTAGTCATGTTTCCCTGTTAAAAGTGTATTGGTGATCCAAATCTTGTAGTTCCTTCAGAAAGAACGGATGTTCATGATAGTTTTTCTTATGAAGAAACCCAAGTCGAGATCCTTGATAGTCTAATTTATAGACTAAGGAACAAAGAAGTTCCCTTGGTCAAAGTTCTTTGGCGGAATCAGTCCGTTAAGAGAGCCACTTGGGAAGCAGAAGTAGATATGTGCTACAATTACCCTTATCTTTTATCCACAAACTCAGACTCAGCTTAAGGTAACAGTTTTCCTTAGATTGTTTCTTTTCCATTCTCAGTTCTAGCTATATAATCAGTCTCATTTCATTGCATACATTCACGAAATTAGTTCAATTCATGTATCATGTTTCAGACTCAGTCATGTATTTATGTTTTCAGTTATGCGTGTTTAGTATGTGATCTCAGTTGCCTTAGTTCAGAAATCTCAACTTAATCAGTCTCATTTGAGAATGAATATTCCAAAGGGGGAGATATTGTAATACCCCGTATTATTCTTAGATCAGTTCAGCTCCCAGTATCATGCATAAGAGGCTTAACGCTAGAAGATTTCACTAAGTGTTGGGGACTTAATCACTTTTAAGGCCTCTTAACTTAGAAAATTTTTAAATTGGTCTTCCCGACCCTGAGAAATTGATTTTTGAGTTAATTCTTGTTGAGGGTTGTAAGAAGCATGTCTCGGGAAAGTTTCAAATTTATTGGACAAGGATTGGGTCTTGTTTGGATCACAATTCTAGTAGCTCATCGCGATAGGGCCGTGTCGTGATGGTAATAGAGATGGGACCCTCATCGCGCTATGGATGACCCTATAAACCGCATTCCAATTATGAATTTAACTGCCTGAGGGGAAATTGTGTCATTCCCCATCAATTCAATTCATCAATTCATAAATTATAATGCCAGTTAGGGCATTATTTGCCCATCTTCTCTAATTTTCTCTTAAAAACAAACCCTCTCCTCCCCCAAGATCATCAAATTCCATTACTTTCCCTCTAATAAAACCAATAATTCAAGTTCCCCAATCCAAGAACCTATAAGAAAGCATCAAGATTGGCATTTCTCTTTCGAGCTTAAGGGTTTAAGGTATGTGTGATGTTCATCCATGGGCCCTTTTCACCCATGGATTCTAAGAATCCCTTTTATTTTTAAATTATGAGTTTTTACATATTCAAGTTGAATTATCTCCATAAAACTATTATTGATTTTGATTTTGAGTTATGTTTACAAGTGTTTTAGATGGGATGACCCTTTACATATGTTGAATATTGGAATCTCCATATTGAAATCCCCAATTCATGGCTTTAGTAGTGTAATCATATTATCCTTGCATGCTTTACTCATTACTATGGAGTAAATTCATATGCTTTACTTGGGTTTTGCACATGATCCCCTATTATGGATTTTAAAGCTTTATTTGTCATCATTGTTATTTCCATTCAGTATTGGTGGGTTATGAACACCCGATACCTAGTTGTTTACATAATTTTAGTACTTTCAAAATAATTTCAGATAAACCATGAGCATTGTCATTCAGTTAGTTGTTATGATCAGTTGTTTACTCAGTTAAGCTTAATTCAGTCTAGTGAATAGTGTCATTTAGTTAGGAGTAGGATTCAGCACCGAGCGAACCCAGGGATGGGGTAACTCGTACCAGTTTATGGTTTGACCCTTAGTAGAAATCCCTAAGTTATAGAACTACGTAGCCAGCATTGGTTTAATATGTCTTCCAGTCAATTTAGGGTTTACATATATCACATGAGTTTCTTGCCCGTATAGGGTGACTCTTCAGTCCTTTGGGACACCAGTTTAGTGAATCCATATAGCTAGTGTTAGTACCTGTGGCACGGTACTGATACCCTTCTAACTGAGGTTACAGGTTTAACCTCGATTCACTCAGATTAGAGCATGTCGGTTAGATTTTACCTCCCACAGTCTTAGTGCAGTATTTAGTCTAGAATTCAATACAGGTTTGCTTAACCAAAGCATACAAATTACCAGTCATTCAATTGTCAGATTTCAATATTTCAGTTTATAGATTATTTTGGAAATGTATATATATGTGCTTGGTCTTCCATTCTCAGAAATTTTAGTTTTCATGTCCCGTTATCTCATTCTATTTAGTTATTCCATATTTCATATATACAGTAACTCATGTATATCATTCTAACCTCATCTCATATACCAGTACATTCAAAGTACTAACCGCATAATCTTCTTTGCGCTATGATGTCTTATATCATAGGTTTGGACGCTCAGTTTCCCAACCGTACTTAGACATTCCATCACTTCAGTAGTAGCAGTAGTAGTGAGTCTTCATCTATTGAGGACCTATTATGTTTATTTAGTTATTTCCGTATATCTTTTCTATAAGTCAGTTGGAGTTAGTTAGAGCCTGTCCTATGAACTCCTCAGTCAGTTTAGAGGCTTTCAGACAGTTAGTTAGATAGCTAGCAGTTTATCAGTATTGTCAGTTGCATTTTTAGTATTGTTACCAACGTTCACAGACTTGCAATTGAATCACGCTTTTAGTAGTTAGATTGATTTTGGCCTTATTGGTTTATCTTCTGCATATATATTTTATTTTTAGTTTTTTCAGTGCTCACAGTAGATACCTGCTCATATGCACCGTTGTCGTGACTAGGGGATAGTCTCGGGTCGTGACAGAGACCATCCTTTAGACAGAGCTAAGGTTAAAACAACTCTAATTATGGTAGGTTTCACAATAGGGCTAAGTGCTTCATGGTAGTGAATTCCAGCTTCCTGATTAAATCCCTTGGTAACTAGACGAGCCTTGTTGTAATACCCCGTATTAAACTTAGCTTAGTTCAGCTTCTAGGGCTTGCATAAGAGGCTTAAAGCCTACAAATTTAAATAATGGTTGAGTACTTAGTCTTATTTTTGACCTCTTAACTTTGAGGATTTTTAAGTTGACCTTTTGGATTTTGAGATGATGATTTGTAAGATAATTCATGATCAGAGGTGTAAAGAGCATGTCTCAGAGAAGTTTTGGAATTTTTGGATGAGGTTTAGGTCGTGTTTGGATTTTAATTCCAGCAGCTCAATGCAATTACATTGCGTCACGCCGTGAATAGTAATGGACATATCATCACCTTGTGCTAGGCCTCCAAACGGCATTCCAGTTATGAAATTAATCTCCTAAGGGGCAGTTAGGTCTTTTTCCATCACCCCAAGTCGTAAAAACACAAGATAGAACGTCGGTTAAGGCATTATTTTTCGTTCTCCTTCAATTTTCTCCCAAAGAAAATCCTAACCTCCTCCCAAGAACTTTAAAACTCTATTACTTTCTCTTCAAGATAAACAATAATTTAAGATTCCTAATCCAAGAAGTTCAAGAAAACTTTCAAGATCATCTATAAGTCTTTCAAAGTCAAGCTTTCTACGCCAAGCCAAGCCTATCAAAGTATGTGGGGTAATGAACAAGGGTTTTCTTCCACCCTTACGCCCAAAATGTGACTTTAAGTTGAATTTTACATGAATTGAAGTTATGATTCATACCCAATTCTTATTATTCATAGTTTATGAAATTATCATGATATTTAAGGCTTTAATTGCAAGAGATTTACACATGTCCATGTTTGAATTCATGAGATTCATATTATGATTCATATTTCACTTTTTTTTTTTGAGATTGTTGAAACATTTTAAGATGATTATTGAGTATGAAGTTTAAATATGATTATTGATGCATTAAAGCTTGATATTTTGAGTCCCAGGTACAAGTAATGAGTTTATAAGGAGATTATGATTTAAGTTCTATTGACAAGTTTTAAAAAGTGCTTTAAAAGCAACGATGGATCTTTTGATCCCAAGCTAAGATTATGAAATACACATTATTTCATACTGCTTATGATTTAAAGTAAAGGGAAGTATAATTGGTTTTCGTTATATAAACCCTTATGCTATTTTAAGGTGAATTTCCTACAGTATGAGTATATAGGTGATATAGGAGTAGTATTTAGTACTGAGTAGGGTATGATTCCAAGGTCATATGCGCTAGAACTACGTGCCACCATAGGTTTTTAATTCCCATAGTGGGTTTAGTATAGTTATCACTCTAGCTTAGGTTCTATTCAAATGGCAAGGGTAGAACTTCTCTCCCCAATGTGGGTAAGACGTTGGACTCCATGATAGCTCACATGGTTTATATCGGTTAGAAAAACCTCTCAAAAGAAAGAGTAAAAGTAAAGCTTTTAGAAACTAAGTATGTCGCTCACAAAGTTTATTCAGTATGTTTTATTATTTATGGTTTATTATTTTTCATTTTTCAGTTTTATTCAACCCTAAGGTGAGTCATTTACACTTAGCATGCATCATTTGAAGGTATATATATAAAGGTTCAGTTATTGTTTTACTTATGCATTCACCCCCACATACTCAGCACATTCCAGAAGTACTGATCCACATATATGTCTATGTGCTACATTGTCTCATAATGTAGGTCCTAGTGCTCAGCTCTAGTAGTGTGATTGATTACGAGCATCTCCACCTACATCTAGATTCTTGGTGAGTCCTCATAGTTTGAGGGCCCATTCTATCAGGACTTTGATATCGATGAAGTATTTTAGTCATTTGTTTTCTATTAAGTTCGGGTCAGCTGGGGCTTGTCCCAGTGGCTCTCTAACTAGAAGTAGAGGCTTGTCCAACTAGTTTCTATTTTATATTTAAAAGTGTTTGTTTTTCAAGATTTCCAATTTTAAGACTTTTAGTTAAGATATTAATTCAGTTTCAGTTAAGATTTCGTATGTCAATTTTAGTTTCGTTATGAGTTTCAAAGTTGTTAGAAGGCTTAAAGGGTTAGCTTGGGACTATTTTTAGTCTTGAGCACCGTGTGACGTCCAGAGTGTATTTTCGAGGTGTTACACTTGTAACGCTCAATGGACCCGTATGAATGAAGTTTAATTTTAAAAATCCACTTGCTGTCAACAATGTTCTTAATGTTGGATTTGGGTATAAGGGTCCAAGTTCCATTTTGAATGAGAGCATTGTATTCCTCTTGGATAGCTTCCCTCCATTTTGGGTGTTTATTTGCCTGACTAAAGCAAGTTAGATCAATAGAAATATATGAATCTGGAAGTGGATACTTGGTGGAAAGGTTGGCTTGAGGTTTAGTTACTTTACTATTGTATCGAGTAATCACGTATGAGGAGTATGATTTGAGGTTTTGGATTTAGTTCCAATGGAAGGGCTGGGTCTAGGAATATGTTGGGAGGCTTGATTATGTAAGACTGGTGGGAACTCAATTGTTAGATTCTTACTGGGCAAGGATTTTGGAGAGACAGGAGAAGTGTAAGGTTGTGTAAGAGAAGCTGGAAAGGGAAGGATGTTGCTGGATTTAGGAGTACTATATGAGGCAACTACACTTAACGTGGGTGAGTACACAGAAGGTAAAGGAGTTGTGGTGGTGACATAATTCAAAGTAATGTATGGGAAAAGAGACTAACCAAAAACAACATGAGGAGTAATATAGCCATGACCACTTAGAACATGAAGACACTTATAACCTTTATGATTTGAACTATATCCTACAAAAATAAACTGGGGGGATCGAAAAGAAAACTTGTGAGAAGTATAAGGTCGCAAATAAAGATAACAAGAACAACCAAATACTTTTAAAAAATGATAATCTGGAAGATTTCCATGTAATTTCTGAAAAGGTGAGATATTCTTTAGGATAGGAGTTGGTAAACGATTTATGAGATAGACTATCGTAGAAAATGCATCATCTCAAAATTAAAGAGAAAGAGAGGCATGATCTAGTGTAAGACCCTACAAAATCTTAACCCTATTCATCTCATTATTTCATGTTAGCGGGGTCCAAGACTTAGAATATTTCACTAAGTGTTCGGACTTAGTCATTTCTAAAGCTCCTAAACTTTGCTGATTTTATCCTCAACCTTCCAGGCCTTAGAATGTCAATTTTAAAGATGATTCATGATTGGGGGTGTCAAGAGTACGTCTCGGATAAGTTTTGGAATTTTTTGATGAGCGTAAAGGCATGGTTGGAAGTCCATAACAGTAGCAGCTCGCGATATAGCATGCGGTACACGCTCCATTTCGGTGCTCCAGAGCCTACGGCAGATGCTCCATTTAGGTGCTCCAGAGCCCGCAACATATGCTCCTTATTTTCCCAGATTTTGTTTCCACATATTTAAGGGAAATTGGGTTATTTTTCTCACCCAAAACCGTCCAAAATACAAAATTAAATCCCCAAGGAGCATTAGTTGCCCCATTATTCACTTTTTCTCTCCAAGAAAACCCTAACCTCTCCTCAAAAACACCAAGAACTCCATTACTCCTTCTTCAAGATAAGCAAGAATCTAAGTTCTATAATCCAGGAAGTTCAATAAAAGCATTCAAGAACATTCCCAAGGCCTCCAAGTCAATCTTTCAATTCCAAATTAAGCCAATTAAAGTATATGGGGTTATGAACAAGGATACTCTTTCATCCTTGTGCCCAACACTAGTTTTAAAAGTTAAATTTGCATGATTTAAACTTTAGGGTTCATCCCCAAATATTGTTGTTTAGAGTTTATGAAGTTACAAAGCTATTTAAGTGTTAAATTGCATGACTACTTTCACCTATTTAAGCATGTGACTTGACTATTTGTATTGAGACTTAAATTTCATTAGCTTGACTAGAATTGTTGAAGTATTTCAAGATTATTATTGAGCATGAAGTTTAATTATGAATTACCATGAATTCAAAGCATGAATTTTAAGCCCTAAGTTTGAGTTTTGAAATTTCAAGAAGACCATGCTCTTAAGTTTCTCTTGATGAGATTATACCAAGATTTAAAACAAGAATTGATATTTTGATCCTAAGATAAGATTTGAATCCACGTATATTCATCTTGATCATTATTTAAAGAAACAAAAGCATAATTGGGTCATTATAAAAGCCCTTATGCTATTTTTAGGTAGATTTCCTACGATATGAGAACTAATAATTAGGGAGTAGTGTTTAGCACCGAGTTGGGTATGCGTCCAAGGTCACATGCCCTAGAACTATGAGCCAACATAGGTTTAGTTTATTCCCAATATGGATGAAATTACATATAGTGATCACTTTAGATTAGGTCCTATTCCGAAGGCAAGGATAGGACAGCTCTTCCCAACGTGAGCTTTTCCCTACGAGGGATAAGACATTGGACACCATGATAGCTCACATGGTGTATGTCGGTTAGAAGAACCTCCCTAAGACATAATAAAATAAAAGTTTTTAGAACTAAGTATTGTGGATCACAAAGTTTATCATTATGCTTTACTACTCATGTTGACGATTTCACAACTTCGTTTATTCAAGCTCAAGGTGAGCCATTTACTTTTAGCATATAGTATTTGAAAATCTATAAGTACATTTAGTTATTATTTTTACTTATGAATTTACCCCCACATACTCAGTGCATTCCAAAAGTACTAATCCACATATATGTCTATGTGCAACATTGTCTTATAATGTAGGTACCAATTGTAGCCCGCACCTCATAATCTAACAGTATGTAGCTTCCAGTCAGCAGGTGATGAGTCTTTTTGATTCAAGGGCTTGAGTTAATCATATTTCAAGTAGCATCTTGTTTTCTTTATCTAGTCATATTGATTCGGGATAGCTGGGGGTTATGTGTCTGCTACCTATGGTCAATATTAGTAGAGGCTTTATAGACAATCAATAAAGTTGACGTATTTGATTTCAATTTTGTTTTGTATAACAAGATTTGTAATTATTTTAATAGTTTTATTTTGAAGATATTCATCTAAATACATTTCTTCCACTTATTTCTTTTAGATTTGTGTATTTTATTCAGTTTCTCATGAGTTTGCTAGTACAAGGGTTACCTTAGGATTACTTGTGGTCCTAAGAACTGTATGACATCTAGGGGTAGTCTCGGGGCGTTAAAAACTTGGTATCAAAGCCCAGAGTTCAAGTGTCCTAGGGTGTCTATGAAGTCGTGTCTAGTAGAGTCTTGCGAAATAGTATAAAGACGTCTGTACTTTTCTTCGAGAAGCTACAGGACATTTAAGAAATGTCTCTTTTCTTTCATACTCTACATCGTGCAGTAAATTTCTTTTTTCTTAAATTGTTTTAGTTCATTTATTACTCCATAATTCTCCATCTATGACTTTTTGAGGTAACATAAGAACTAGATCTTAATTCCTCCTAAGATAATGCTCTTAAATTCACTATCAATAACCTCAGAAGTCACACGAGGGGCTTGAGAGGAGCTCGCTAGTGTGTTATAAGTTCCATAAGTTGAAATCTTATATCCTCATTCATATGAGTTTTGTAGTTAAGATAGAATAAGATATGTATTTAGATTTCTCATTAACCCTTTAATACAGATAGTGCTCATGAGAGGAGATAGTATGAACCTAGATTGTTAAATAAACTTTGCATTTAAAGGGTATTGCAACTGGAATGTTATGATTCATAAGTAGTAGAACCTTCTTATAGTTGGAAGTATGGGTGTAGAAGTGTAGTGGCAAGAAAGGTGGTGATAGCGATTAATTGAATGTATATAGATAAATTTTTGCATACGCACAAGTTAGTAGTAAGGTGATATGTCTTTGTGTGTTAGTTTAGGGATAATAAAGGAGGTACAGGTTCCTTGGTGGAGGGTAGAGAAGGAATTATTAGTTAAGGTGAATTGTTGTTTGCTTGAAGAAGAAAAGGAGTTATTGATGGTATTTATTGTGTTAGAAAAGTATAGGTTATTAATGAAGTATTTGGTGTTTGAGTATTGTTACTATAGGCTTCCCTTGAGGTTGTAAAAGGGGTTTAGTTGAAACTTATAGAGCTATGAAAGTAATTTAGGGTATAGATAGGTAAATAGTAGTAATGTGTAGAAGTAGGATGCGCTAACGGATTTTAATAAGGCATATCATAGCATTATGATCGATTGTCGTTGTTATGAGGTTCTAGTGGACTAGTGTTTCTTGGTATTTATTTTATATCTTTAAGCTAGAATAGTATGTGAGATTTTGTTGTTAATCATTCCTAGCACTAGACACTAAGTTGAACAGTAGATGATTATCAAAGTGGAAATAATAATTGCTTGGTTAGTGATGCTAGTTATATGGAAGTGATCTAGTAGGCTTGAACAGTGCTTACAAGAGTTTAAGTTCGTTTGTTTGTAATTAAGTATGATGTTGTAGGTATGATATAGAGGTCTACCCAAGGTGATATTGGGATTGAATCATTTTCTAAGATTATTAAGGGTCATGTGTGCTTAGATAATGCCCGTGAGTTTCTAAGTGTGAATAAGGATAGTCATATAGTATGTGGTAGTCTTGATGGCTATGTTAAGGAGCTATGGATAAATGATGCTAAGCCTTTTAGGCATGATTTGAGTTAGTGAGGCAGATTATGTATTTAGTGAGGCAGGTTTGTTTGTCGGGTTAATAGAGAGTAAGTTTATAATGATTATTATTGAAGCTAAAAGAAGTTAAGGGTGGTATGTATTAAGTAAATGTCCAAGAATAAAGTTAGTATTGTCTAGATATAGTTTATATAGGTGAGTGAGAATTAATGTGTAGACCATTGGAGCAAAGAAATTATGGCTCAGACTCAAGGATATAGAGTAGACCCATAAGCTTAAAATGTCAGCTTTGATCTAAAGAGGAGATGGTAGAGTGAAGAACCAAATCAAGTTTTGAGAATTAGATTATGATACATGTCAATAAGATTTGTGATAAGGTAGTGATCCCTTCTCACTCCAGAGTATTCCTTGGACTTTAGTCATTATCACACCAAATTCATGTCTTGTGTGATAGATCCTTACCAAAGGCCAATGGTTATACACTTCATGCGTATTCAAGTTCATTCTCAGCTTCTAGTAAGTAAGCAACATCTTCACTCTATGATTCAAATCATCCCTCATAAATCTATGAAACTCCAGTCTTATGTTGAATAGCTTATGATAAGTATTAAATCATGTTTCAGAGTATGATCAGTTCTCAAAACTCATGATACTACTGAAAATTTGTATTATATCATGTACGTCCTCAGTTTAAATCTCTTTAATGAATCCATGTCTTTGACATTCTATTCCTCAGGCCTCAGTTAAATGTCAAATTTATATATTATATTTTATCGTACTTTAGGTCCTTATGTGTTATCCCTCCAATGACCTCTTCTTATGTTAAGATAATGGTGATGATAATGGATAAGCAATGGTTTAGATGAGAGAGAGTTGATGACCCTCATTAAGAAAGATTATTTATGCTTTTTCTATCTAAGGCTAAAGGATAAAGGAATATTGAGGTAAATCTTTGGTATATATCATAGTTAGCTGAGAATTTTGGGTATGTTTCTTAAGAATAGTGCAAGAAAGTTATTGTTGGTAGAGGTTTAGAGAATATGAGAAGTATGCCTTTATGGGTGTTTACCTTGAAGGTCATCTAAGGTTATAATGATAGGCTTGAATGTCATGCTGGGATGTAAGTGGATGAATGCAATTGCGCTAGTGAATCCATAGTAAGAGTTCAGAGTTAATCATTAAAGCGGTAAGGCATGTTATGCTTAGGGTGTGAGCTCTGGAAGAGACATAGAAGATTGAATCATGTCGTTTAGACTAGTATTATGGTATAGCGTGTTGTACCTTGTGATTTTGAGTTAGGCTTGATCATGGTGAGAGAATTTAGTTTAGTTTAGACTTTAGTAGATGGATTTATCAATGCACATGAGAGAATTATAAGTTGAATCAAATGAATATGGTACTTAAGGAGGAATAGTATAGTTGAGGGAGTATTTCAGAAGTGTCGCTAAGCTTGAAAGTAAGAAGTTGCACTGCCTAAGTCCTAGTAATTCTATCCTAGCTTATAATTTATATATCTATGTTCCATGCTATAGACTTGTATCAATGTTATGATTCCTTATACAGATGTCTTATTCTGACCATGCCTAAGATTACCTGCTCTCTAATGTTATTAGAATATCTTAGAACAGTGATAAAGAAATACTCCATTTGAGTACGGACAGTCCAAATGGTCCAGTTCATAGAGCCTTCGGTACAGTTTAGCAATCAAGCAGATAAGCTCCTATAGATTTTCAACTTTCTATGTAGTCTTACTACCCAAAGTTTCACGAGTAAGGCCATTCCATGAGGTAAAATGTTCCCATCCATGTAAACTACGAATTCAGTTTAGTTTATACATAATGCATCATTTTCAAATTTTAGATGTTTAGTCATGATTCAGTCCGTAAGTGCCCCATGCATCATCTCAATCTTTCTTTAGTGTTTCAGCCAAATCAGTATCATTAGGGGGAAGAACTATCCTAAGGGGGAGATGTTGTGACCCCCGAGTTTTCACGTCCTAAACCTCTCATTTTTTCTTCACAAAACCAAATCCATCTAGAGGTAATAGTTACTCATAAGTTGACTCTCTCATTTCTATCTCAGCCTTATAACCATTCTCACATCATTGCATGTATTCAAGAAATCAGTTCAGTTTATGATAGTCAGTTCATGTATCATATTTCAGACTCTGTCGTGTAATAATGTTTTTAGTTATGCATGTTCAGTATATAATCTCAGTTCCTCAGTATTCTCAGCTTAATTAGCCTCATTTAAGGACAAATATTCTTAAGGAGTAGATATTGTAAGACCCCGCAAGATCTTAACCCAATTCAGTTTATTATTGCATGTTAGAGGGGTACAAGACTTAGAATATTTCACTAAGTGTTGGGACTTAGTAATTTCTAAAGCTCCTAAACTTTGATGATTTTATTCTCAACCTTCCCAGTCTTAGAATGTCGGTTTCAAAGTTGATTCATGATCGGGGGTGTCAAAGGTACGTCTTGGGTAAGTTTTGGAATTTTTGGACGAGCATAAGGGCATGTTTGGAAGTCCAAAACAGCAGTAGCCCGCGATATAGCATGTGGCGCATGCTCTATTTCGATGCTCTAAAGGCCTCGGTGCACGCTCCATTTCGATGCTCCAGAGCCTGCGGCACATGCTCCATAGCATGCTCCCTTATTTTTTCAACTTTTGTTTCCGAGTATTTAAGGGCAATTGGGTCATTTTTCCTCACCCAAAACCACCCAAAACACAAAATTAAAGTCCCCAAGGAGCATTAGTTGCCCCATTATTCACTGTTTATCTCCAAGAAAACCCTAACCTCTCCTCAATAAAACCAAGAACTCTATTATTCCTTCAAGATAAGCAAGAATCTAAGTTCTCTAATCCAAGAAGTTTAAGGAAAGCTTTCAAGAAAATTCCCAAGGCATCCAATTCAAGCTTTCAATTTCAAATCAAACCAATTAAGGTATGTGGCGTTATCAACAAGAATACTCTTTCATCCTTGTGCCCAAAACTAGTTTTCAAAGTTAAATTTGCATGATTTACACTTTAGCGTTCATCCACAAATATTATTGATTTGAGTTTATAAAGTTACAAAGTTATTTAAGTGTTGAATAACATGATTTCTTTCACCTATTTAAGCATGCGATTTGATTATTTGTGTTGAGACTTGAATTTCATTATCTTAACTAGACTTGTTGAAGTATTTCAAGATTATTATTCAGCATGAAGTTTAATTATGAATTACCATGAATTTAAAACATGAATTTTAAGCCCTAAGTTTGAGTTTTGAAATTTCAAGAAGATCATGCTCTTAAGTTTCTCTTGATGAGTTTATTCCAAGATTTAAAACAAGAATTGATCTTTTGATTCTAAGCTAAGATATGAATCCACATATATTCATCTTGATCACTATTTAAAGAAAGAGAAGCATAATTGGGTCATTATGTAAACCCTCATGCTATTTTTAGGTGGATTTCCTATAGTATGAGTACTAAGTAATAAGGGAGTAGTATTTAGCACCAAGTTGGGTATGCGTCCAAGGTCACATGCCCCAGAACTATGAGCCAATGTAGGTTTAGCTTATTCCCAATATATATGAAGTTACAGATGGTGATCACTTTAGATTAGTTCCTATTCCGATGGCAAGGGTAGGATGGCTCTTCCTAATGAGAGCTTTTCCCTACAGGGGACAAGACGTTGGATACCATGATAGCTCACATGGTGTATTTCGATTAGAAGAACCTCCCTTAGAACCAATAAAAGAAAAAATTTTAGAACTAAGTGTTGTGGCTCACAAAGTTTATCATTATGCTTACTACTCATGTTGACGATTTCACAACTTTATTTATTCAAGCTCAAGGTGAGCCATTTACATTTAGCATGAAGTATTTGAAAATCTATAAGTACATTAAGTTATTATTTTTACTTATGCATTCACCACACATGCTCAGTATATTCCAAAAGTATTGATCCACATATATGTCTATGTGCTACATTGTCTTATAATGTAGGTACCAGTTGTAGCCCATACCTCATAATCAGATAATGTGCAGCTTTTAGTCAGCAGGTGATGAGTCTTTTTGATTTAAGGGCTTAAGTTAATCATAGTTTGAGTAGCATATTGTTTTTTTATTCAATGGTATTGATTCGAGATAGATGGGGGTCATGTCCCGGCTACCTATAGTCAATATTAGTAGAGGCTTCATAGACAATCAGTAGATTTGATGTATTTGATTTCAGCTTTATTTTGTATAACTAAAGTTGTAATCGTTTTAATAGTTTTGTTTGAAGATGTTCAGCTAAATACATTTCTTCAGCTTATTTCTTTCAGATTTATGTATTTTATTTAGTTGCTCATGAGTTATGCCAGCATAAGGGTTAGTTTAGGATCACTTGTGGTCCTAACCACCGTGTGACGCCCAGGGGGTAGTCTCGGGGCATCACAACTAGAAGAGTTAAACCCGTCTCAACTATATGATGATGTTTTCTATCGGGGGAGCCATTTTGTTCACGAGTGTGAGGACAAGACACTTGATGAAGTATGCCAGCTTGTTCAAAATATTTAGAGCATTTTTTGATATTCTCTTCCCCTATTGGACTGAACTACCTTTATTTTGTATTCAAAGTAATTTTCAACATGTGATTTAATCGCAAAAAAAAAGCATACACCTCACTTTTAGATGACATAGGATAAAATCAAGTATATTTGGTGCATCATCAATAAACACAACATAATAGTGAAATTTATTGCTTGATAATAAAGGAGCAGAACCCCATACATCAGAGTGAATTAGGTCTAAAGGATGGAGCGACAATGAAAATGAAACAGGAAAGGTTGTTTATGACTTTTGCCATGTTGACAAGAAGCACAAACACTTGAAATTTTATTCACTGGAAACACTAGATTTAATGTGTTACCAACACTTTGAACAACTTTTATTGAAGGATAAACTAAATGACTATGCCATACATCTAGAGATGGTTTCATCACTAGAAAAACTTGAGGTTTATTGACAGGGTGCAAATCAGATCTTCCAATGGAGAGAATCTTGTAGAGGCAACCTTCAAGCCTCCCTTCCAAAAGAACCTTCCCCATTGCCCGATCCTTCACAAGATAAAATAAGGATAAAATTCAAACATATATTATTGTCAGTAGTGAATTGTGCTACACTTAATAAACTTTTAGTAATTTCAGGCACAAAAAGAATATATTTTAAGTGTGGTGAGCATGATGAAGAAAACAATTTAGAATCATTAATATGAGAAAATGGCAAACCTGTTCTATTACCAACCATAATTTGATCATTACCATTGTAGTCTCCAAGTATAGTCACCTTATTGAGATAATTGGTGAGATAATTAGTAGCTCCAGAATAAGGATACCACGTCAGGTCAGAGACCGTATCTGATTGAGCTATAAAGGCTGTCAGTTTTAGAACTTAGTTGATAAGCATGATCAAACCGATGATAACATGTTAAAGTAGTGTGTCCATATTTGTTACACACTTGACATTGAGAAGAGCCTATGGGATTATGGAATTGACCATGACTGGTATTATAACGACCACCATGTTCACACCCTCGTCCAACCCTGCCATTGTTATTATTTGATTGATTATTCTTGCGAAAACCACTATCATTCTTTTGACTAGTATTTGAATTCTTTACTGTCAAATTAACTTGACCAAGACCTTGTTCTATAAGATTCAAACTCTCACGCCTAGTTTCATGACTTAAAAGTATCCCATGGAGATCAACAATAGAGATAGCTTCTACCCTAGAGGTAACTAAAATAACCAAAGCATCATAATCTGGACCTAGGCTACTCAGAATGTGGAGAATGAGATCGTCATCTTTGACTGGTTGTGCTGATATTGTAAGGTTATCCGCAATAGACTTTATTTTTTAAGGTAATCTGTCATGGACGAAGAGGCTTTCTTTGTGGTCTGCAACTGAAGATGGATTTGCATAAGTCTCGCCTTTGTTTGAGAGGTAAACATAGTTTCTATTGTTTGTCAGACTTTCACGGTTGAGGCACATCCCACAACTTGTGCTAAAACGCGCTTAGTGAGAGACGAAACAAGCCAACTAAGAAGTAATTAGCCCTTTTTTCTCCGTGCTAAGTACGTAAAATTCATAACTACTTCATATGATTGTTCGTCAGTTGGACTGCCAGGGAAAAATTTTACTGGGCACTTATGTGAGCTATTAATGTACCCTTCCAAGTCATGGCCTCTTAAAGATCTGTGACTTCCACAATACATAGTTATTTTTATCCAACTTAACCAAATTTAGATGAAGGGAGGTGGTAGAGGATGGAATACTGTTTGTGGAAATGGTTTTGGATGGAAGGACAAAGTTACTGGTTGATGAGGTGGCCACGGTTGAAGGAAGCGATAGTCTCTTTGATACCATGAAAGAGTTTAGATTAAATTGATATTATATCGATGATTATTTTCAATGATACAGCCGATATTTAAATATACATAGGAAGAGGACTCAAGAGTCCTAAGTGAACTACAGAAGTACTAAACACTATCTACAATAACTGTATTTCAATATTCAAAATCAGTCCATCCTTATCTAGGAGTACTAGCTATCCTACAAATTATATGGCCAAATTTAATATTTTACTCATATATAAGGGAGGATATCTACATTTGGTAGTCCTCACAATGGTATTATAGTAATTTTAATTTTCTTAAGATCCTCTAAAATTGAGACATGTGTTGGTAAATTATTTTTCTTCTCTAAAATTATGACATATAGTTGATAAGATTATGTTAATTTTAATTTTCTTAAAACCCTCTAAAATTGTGACATGTGGTTGATAAATTACTTTTTCCCAATTAAAATTATTATATGTGTTTGATAGAAAAAAATTCATACATTTCCTTTCTTGACACTTGGGCCTTTGCACTCAGTGTATCATAATAATATGATAAACTACTCAATTTATTGAGTTTGTCTTTGTGCTTTTTAGTTATTTGACTAATCGATAAATTCTCTTAGAAGTTTTCACTATAATATTTAATTTCTGATAAATTAATTAAAAGTTTTGGTTGTCCTCACAAAATTTGATCCTCTTAGGATGCTCTATGTAGCTTTCTTTTTTACTTGTCCTTCTTTATTTTCTTTCCTCTCTTGCACTCATTTTTGTTTTTGTCTTTTGCTTCTTATTTTTGGCACTCAATTTTTTTCTTTAATTCTATTTCTATGTGAATCTTTATAATTGGTGTATCTTGATATTGTAAACTCTTCCATTTCAATTTAAGTATTTTAGTTTGATTGGACAAAAAACTTAAGAAATAAAAGGAGTTTTTTGAATCTTGTGAATTTAGTTAAGTATAAATAATATAAATACCAACCCTTTTGGAAGTAATTACACTCTCTCCCACTTTTTTAATTATTTTACTCTCTCTCTCTCTCTATTAATATACATAACATAGCCGACATATACATAGCATTCTGTGTATATATTGAAATTTTTGTAATATGTTTAGGGAGTTGGGATTTTTTGTAATATTGAAAACATAAGTTATGTATTTATGTAATTTTTAGTTTAATTAAAGATATACTTTCTCCGTCTCATATTAGCTGTCTAATTTCTCCTTTATGTGTCATTAAAAAAATTATAAATAAGAAGGATAGTTTCACTAATTTAACCCATAAGAAATTCTTTTTAAACTTTATAAACTTTTGTATGCTTTAAAAAAGAATCACAAGTGTTTTGTAAATTAACAAGCTAATTTTTTAACCAAAAAAAAAAAAACCAAGCTAATTAGAACTACATTTTTTTATGGATAACTAATATGAGATAAGTATGAAATTTTAAATTTTGTAGTCTTAAACTTATCATATAAAATGTTGACATTAAATACTTACTAAATATAAAAATAGACTCTCTTTTTGAAACAGATCAAAAAATGAAAGTAACACACTTAAATTGGGATGAAATAGTAGCAATGTTTAATGAATTATTTTAGATCTTTACTTCCTCTGATTTATATCATTTTTTATTTTTAACTTTTATACTTAATTTGAATAATTATGTTTTATATTTTCATGACGATGTTAATAGTTTTTTTAAAATAAAAGTTTAAAATAAATGAATTCTTACAAAATCAAAAAAATCTTATTAAATTGGTGCTGTGTAATTAAGACACTGTAGTGAAAACTGCTTCTTTTATAGAGAAAAAAAAGTGTATTGAAACTAAAAATGTCATAACCATGGATCAGAAAATCAATTAGATTACTCTTTATTTTTTTTATAGTTATAGATTTTCAGCAAAATTAATAGCAATAAAAATTTATCAATAATACACATTAACGTGCCATTAGATTTTATTTATTATGTAGTATAAGAATATGATACAAATTAAAAAATTTTAATAAAATATTATTATTTTTATATTTAAAGTTTGGACCCGGACTTAAGCACGGGCCACGTATAACTAGTTTTACTTATAAAACAACACAAACAGTTATGTTCTTTATAATTATCAAACACTGATTGTATATTCAAATTCGCACGAGTTGTAAATTAAAAATACGGCCTAGACACATGCCTAATATGAAAAGTAAAAGTGGTTTTACCATGAAACGATGTGGTACAGTGGACGAAAAAAGAAACTCCTTCCTTAATTAAAGATTTCGGATTCGAATCTTGATAAGAAGTGCTTTCCCAAATAAATCCTACACATTATAAATTTAAATTAATCAAACTCCAATACAAATATCAAACACAGAATGCAAAACAACAATAACAACAAAGCTCAAAAGTGGCTTTTAGAAGGTAAGAAAAAAGTGAAAGAAATATGAATGCATATTAATTTACTTTTCTTCCACCTTTGATCAACAGAATAAATACTACTCTCTCTTTCATTTTTATTTGGGTCATGTTGACTTGGTCCTTCTTTTAAAAGTATATATGGAATCTCTCCGTCCAATAATATTTATCCACTATTGACTTGATATACAGGTTTAAAAAGAATGAATAATAGTGATAATTCTATTATATCACTTTTTGAATATAATAAATTTAATATCTTTAAAAATGCATTGAGTGATAAATAATATTTAATAACAAGAGTAAAATATGATTAAAAAAAAAAAGATAAATTATTCATTGATTTTTTAAGTGGACAAGTACCGTTGGAAATTTATTTTTAGTATAGTTGACAAACATTATTGAACAGAGAAAGTATTTATTAACGTTTATTTACTAAACTAATCTTCTTAATTATACTATGCAAATCTAAATTTGACGACTAATACTCTATTTTGTCATTTAATAATAGGAGTAGTATTGAAAGAAAATTATAAACTTCTCTTGATTTTTAGATAGACAAAACTATTTTTAGCAAGGAGGTCAATTAAAATAAAACGGAGGAAGTATTTCCTACATCTATTTTTATTTATCCATGGTGAACTTCACACACCTCTTAAGAATCAATAAATAAAAGATCGATTTTACTGCTCCCTCCGCTTAATTTTACTGGGCTCCCATACTAAATACTCCCTTTAGTCCATATTAACTTAATTTGTGAGGCAAGCCTATCAAGAAAAAAAATATTTGGACATAAATTGGACACAACTTTCTGCTTTATCCTTTTAAAGTCAAATTAAAATCATAAATATGAGTAATTAAGTCTCTTGAACTCATCAACTAGAAAATATAAACGAAGAAAAATAATGAAAGAAATTTCCATCAATTCTCTTGAAAATTGAATAATTAAGTTATTATGAACATTAAAAAATGACTCACAAGTTAATAAGGACTAGAGAGAGTATAGTTGTTCCAATTTACTTGTCCAATTCAAGAAATAAAGATAAATTTATCATATTCTTTCAAGTTTTAATATTACTCCTATCATTTAATGACTATGTAAAGTGTTAATAGTCAAATTTAGATTTTCAAAGCTTAATTAATAAGTTTAGTTTAGTAAAATAAACCTTTAATAAATATTTAAAAAAAAAAAAATTGTCAAGTCAACATGAGTCAAGTAAAATAAAATGGAGGAATTATATCATACTATTAATTATAAGTCATTTAAATGTTAGAAAGATGAATACTCTCCCTGATCCATATTAAGTGAACTGGGGTATGAAATACTCGAAAAACATTAAGAATGCGAATTAAAGACAATTTTCCACTATTACTATTCCCAAACTCTTCTCCTAAATTATGTAAAGTAGTTAAAAGCCCATTAAAAAAGAAAAGATGACTCACAAAAATAGTCTATATTTCAGCAAAATGAAAATATTCATAACCTAACTTTCAAAATTACAATTCATAACCTCTCTTTTTCTTTTTTTTTTCTTTTTTCTTTTTCATCTCTTTTTTTCTCCTCTCTTCTATCTCTTGCATCTTCTTCTATTTCTTCTTTTCTTTTCTTTTCCTTTCCTTCTTTTTTTTTGGTTGCATTTTATATTTATGATGACAGATACATCATAATCGTTGTTCATTGTATTTGTATTTATCATCATTTTTTTCTTTTTTTCGATTCTCTTTTTTTCAAATTTTTAAACTTTTTGTTTTATATTTTTATTTTTGTTTTCTTCTTTTCATTTTCGGTTCTTTCTTTTGATTTTTTTTCTCTCTTCTATCTCTAACTTCTATTTATATTTTTTCTTTTTCTTTTTTTACTTTTCTAGTTTTTTCTTTTTTTATATATATTTTTTTCCTTTACATTTTTTCCCATTTTTTCTTTTTGGGTTTTTTTTTCTTTTTTTGCTATTTTTGTTTTTTTCCTCGTTTCTTTCTTTTTTCTTTTTTCTCTCTCTCTTCTATTTGTAACTTCTATTTCTCTTTCTTTTTTGATTCTTTTCTTTTTGGTTTTCTTTTTTGTGTTTTCTTTTTATTCTATTATATATATTTTATATTTTTGAAAAATATAACTATGTCGAGCATAAGTCATGGATGATAATGAAAATACTACAATCGCTTATTGTATTTTTATTCGCACCATTATTTATATTTTTGTATACATTAATACAATTATATTTGTAGTTTATAGTTCCTGCTTGTATTTATAGTTATATTTTATAGTTCACATTTGTATTTGTATGTTATAGTTCTCACTTGTATTCGTATTTTATATTCATACCATCATTTATATTTTTATATTCGTTGATACAATTGTATTTGTATTTTATAGTTCGCACTTGTATTTGTATTTTATAGTTCACGCTTGTATTTGTATTTTATAACTCGCACTTGTATTTGTATTTTATAGTTCGCACCATCATTTATATTTTACACAATTTTTAATTATATTTTAAAGAACTATTTTGTATTTGTATTATATATTTGACTGCATATTCTATTTGTATTTTGTGATTTTCATTTTGTTTGCATTTATGTTTGTATTCTAGTTTTGCCGACACACTTTTATTTTTAAAAGAACTATTTTGTATTTATATTTATAAAACCACATATTGTATTTGTATTTGTAGCTCATTTATTTTATTTGCTTGTATTTGAATTTGTAGTTGACAACATCATTGTATTTTTAAACAATTGAAAAATAATAGTTATTTTTCTTTCTGCGAACACTTGTATTTATATTCATTGATATGAATTATATTTTATTAATACAATTGAACAATACAAATATAAATGATAAATTACACAAATACAAATACAAATATTATATTTGTATCAAATGATACATGTTTATGCAACTTGAACTGTACACATACAAATGATACTTGTTTATATATAAATACAAATAATAAATTTGACATATAAATGCTAACGATACATTTGCGTTGAATGACACTTTACATATTTATATATTTTGAACTCAGACAAATACAATTAATTCATATATTTGTTTGTATGCAAATATAAATAATAAATTGTATTCACGCTAAAAAATTAAATAAAAATAATAAATTTATTTAAAATATATAGTATGATACAAATAAATATAAAATATAAAAAACGTATAAAATATAAAATACAAAAACAACAACAAAAATGAGAGAAAAAAAGACAATACAAAAATATGAGAAAGAAAGAAAAAAAAGGAGAAAAAATGACCAAAAAAAAATACAAGAACGAAAATAGAAAAGAAATCAAAAAAGACTGTGAATAAAAAGGAAATTAAAAAGAAAAAAGAATAGATGAAAATTGAAAAAGAAAAAAGGAAATATAAAAATGAGAAAAAATGAAAAAAAATGGAAAGAAAAAATAAGAAAGAGAAATAGAGAAAGAAAGAAAATAAAGGAGAGAGGCTATAGATTGTATTTAATTGACCAGAGAGGCTATGAATTGTAATTAATTAAAAATTTAGATTAAACAGAGTAATTAGAAGCTTATGTT
This sequence comes from Capsicum annuum, assembly GCF_002878395.1. NCBI lineage: Eukaryota > Viridiplantae > Streptophyta > Magnoliopsida > Solanales > Solanaceae > Capsicum > Capsicum annuum. The sequence goes on from NC_061113.1 coordinate 200,386,495, forward strand.
TTTAAGCCATTTAATTATCCCTTAAATAAACGGGATAAATATGAAAAATGTAACAAATTTTTTGAACATTAAAAAATTCACTTACATTGAGCTATGGAAAAAGTTTTAATAAGTGATATAATATGGATTAGAGCAAGAAATAAATATGAAATAATAAATTATCTCTTAATATTTTAAATTGAATAAGTTAGAACAAATATTTTTAATAAATTAGATAAGTAAATTTGGATGGGGAGAATAGTTCTCCCAAGTCCTAAGTCCTACCTCACATGGATATCTAGCATTCATTCATGGCTAAATTTGCTTTCAACGCACTTTCCTGAACTTTTGACTGATTTATTTGTAGTGGTTGTTAGGTCTCCGTGACAGAAAATTTGTGCAAAGTTTGCTTTCCTACAGGCTACAGTTAGTACATGAAGTAAAACCAATTTTTGGGTCCCAACTCCCAACTGTGTGATCCACAGGCCAAAATATTGTTATTATTTCCTATGTTTCATTTTGTGATAAGTTGATTTGATTTCCAAATAAAAATAAAAGTTTGTAATGGATGTATGTATAACTATCAAATCATATCATTAAGAATAGGCCAAGTCATCGATAGGCACTCAAACTTGTTGCCAAAATTCACTTAGACACCTAAACTAAGGATTGTTCCTACCAGAACCCTAAACCCCCCCCCCCCCCCACATTTTGTTCCAATTGGGCATTTTTGGCCTACGTGGCACTACGCGTGTTGTTTAGTCGTGGGTGGCGAGTGACTTGTGAAAAAGCTATCTATGTGGAAAAAGTTAACGTTACTTTTGCCATCCCCTTCAATTTCCCTCTATTTTTAACCTAATTTCATCTTCTTCTTTCCTTATTCTCTCCTTCATAGCTGATTTTCCTCTCAACTTCTCTCATCTCACTATCAAATTTATCTCATAATTTCTCTTAAATCAATTTTTTCTTTCATTTTTGATGAGAATGTCGAAAAATTCCATTAATATTGAGGTTCCCAATTTGTGTTATTGTTTCGAATTTTGTCCATTAAGAACTTCAAGGACTCCATCAAATCCTGATCGTAGATTTTTTCGATGTAAAGTTTCAAAGGTTTGTATCATTTTGATAGATCTTAATTTAATTTTTTTGGTGATTTTTTTATTATTCTTCGGTTTTTCCATTTTAGGAAAATGGTGGATATGGGTACTTTAGATGGATTGATCCAAAACCTTCAATTTCTGTGCATCAATATCCTGAGGTAGAATCGAGCTTAATGATAAAGTGCAAAGGTGGTAAAAATTCATGTGATCGATTGAAGCAAAAGCTCAAAGACGTTGAACAAGAAAGGGACACTTTGTGTGAGAAATTGAAAGATAGTGAAGAGAAGTTGATTTCATTGAGGCAAAAATTCAAAAAAGTTAAACTTGAAAGGGAATGTGCTAAGCTCAAATTGAATAGACTTGTTCTACTTCTTCTCATTGTTCTTACTGATTGTTCTTACTGTAAAGTAGTTCTTTAATATGGTGTAATGGTTAGTTTGTTGTAGTTGTTTGGTTAGTTTAGTTCGTAATGGATTTGTAATGGTTAGTTGTAGTAGTAGTAGTTTGTTGTAGTTGCTTGGTTAGTTTGTAGCAGTAGTAGTAGTAGTTTGTAGTAGTAGTTTGTTGTAGTTGCTTAGTTAGTTTGTAGTAGTAGTAGTAGTAGTTTGTTGTAGTTGCTTGGTTAGTTTGTAGCAGTAGTAGTATTTTGTTGTAGTTGTTTAGTTAGTTTGTAGTAGTAGTAGGTTGTAGTAGTTGTTTAAATGAATCCACATGTTTTGTATGACAATTTCATTGTCAATTGGCTACTTTATGTCTAGTTGCGCAACTACTTAACCATATAGCCTATTTGTAACTACTGAAGGTATTGATAAAAATGAACTATATTAGAAGCAGCACATCCATCTTATTAAAATTGCTAAAGATTGAACTAAAAGTGAAAGCAGCTGGATATCATATTAATACAGCTCAAAATTAAGCTAAAAATTGCATACAATAAACAAGGTATTCAAATAAAGCTCAACATTGAGCATAATAGTGTTCAACTGCAGCATACACCAAAATCATTAACTGCTGCCTAAGAAAAAGTTGTTCAAAAACTAGTAACACAATTTGTTCAAAGTCACTAACCCTGATTATAGTACAAATCATTTCTAAATGAACTACTTCTTTGAAGATCCAACTGATGAAGAAGACTTGGTTGCATCCACTTTTTTTCTCTTATTTGCTTTCATTTGTTGCAATTGTGTGTTGGTGACTCCATCTTTTCCGTTCCATTTTAGGCCACTAGGTTTAAAACCAATATCTATATTGGTTGGTGAAGAACTCTTTAAATTTATACCCCCTCTTAAAGAACCCTCTCAGTTGATGTATCAGGCTGCAAAATTAGAAATAATTGTATGACAATGAACATTGAAAACTTGAATGAAAACATTGTTATAGGTAAATAATGAGACAGAGAGAAATACATTGTACACTTGGGTTCCAGTTATTGGATCTGAGTAAACACCAAAATCAGTTCCAGGCCTTTTGTATGTAGTAGCAGCAGCAAATGAGGTAGCATTGTATGGCCTCTTATTGGTTGGCAAAGGTGGTACTTGACTAAAAGAAATATTTCTTCCACTTTCAAATAGGGTCCCTCTTGCATTGGCTATCTTTCTTGCCAATCCTCTACCAATCCCTCCTTGACCTCTACCAAAACCACCTCCCCTCTCAACACCACATTGACCCCTACCAGAACCACCTTTCCTATCAGCACCACATTGACCCCAACCAGAACCACCTCCCCTATCAACACCACATTGACCCCGACCAGAACCACCTCTCCTATCAGCACCACATTAACCCCTACCAAAACCACCTCCCCTGTCAATACCACATTGACCCCTATCAGAACAACCTCCTCTATCAGCACCACATTGACCCCTACCAAAACCACATTTACCTATACCAGTAGCACTTGACACCTTTCTTTAAGATGGTCTTAGCATAGCAGCTGTGTCAGTACAAATAAATCCTGATTGACTGGATTGTGTAGTTGCATATGAATGAAAGGTGGATCTTCACTGTGAATAAATGTAACACAATATTTTCAACAGTTTTTAATAATAATATTTAAGCAGGAGAGGAATATTAAGGTAGCAGAACATATATAACTTACTCTTGTTGTCTGACTTTGAGTGTAGGTATCTCTTGCCATTGCACTGGTGTCACCATAAATAGAACTTGATTGTGGTGGTGGTGGATTTCATGAAGCTGCAGACTGAGTGCTAGGTTAACTACTATTACTGCTTCTCATACCATTCTAACATACAAACATAAATAGAAAAAGTTAAGAAATATGTTAACTTTACAAAGTATTATGAAAATTCATTTAAGGCTTACCATTTTGGCACACATAGTCTTGTTATGGCCAACTTGCTTGCACCTTGAACAGGTGATCTTGAGACCTTTTTTTGAGAGTTTGACCCACTTTTTTGGCTCATCCTTGCTCTTTATTCTATTCTTGCCAGGTCTGTCTGGCATCTTTCTTGGTTTTGAAGGTTCAATTGATGGGTTTGGGGTTTCCAGCCACATTCTCATGTTGGTAATTGGTTGCATGAAATGGCTATAATACTTAAGAAAGGTTTCTTTACTATACCAGTGCTCTTCATGCTGATCAGGATCTTTATTCAAGTAATAATAAGCATAAATGGCATGAGGACAAGGAATACCTCTTAACATCCATTACCTACAATCACAATACTTCTTGTCCAAGTGAACAACAAATGTATAACCCCCATCCCCAATTTCAAAACCATTAAATCCATTCCATAATACTCTACACCTATTTAAATATTCCTTATTAGCTTCTAAAATAGTTCTTGCATAAGTGCAATGTTTGAAATCCATGTTTATGTAAATTTGATCATATCTGCATGTCTATTCAACATTTTATGCCTGATATCCTCTAACATTGTGATTATGGATTTATGTCTAGTAGCTAAGATCTAAGAATTGAAAGTCTCACACATGTTATTTTCTACAACATCACATTTGGAATGTGTTTTGAAATATGCCCTACACCAAGAAGTATGAGGATTAACTAACATGTCATCAGTTATTTCTTTCTGACCTAGATTTGACATTGCTTGCATCTCCTCTCTAAACTTTACTTCAAAGCTTGCTTTTGCACATCTCCAAAACTGTTTTCTTCTCTATTCTCCTCTCTAGTGCACATGTCAATTGCTCCAAATATGTCTAGCACACATTCTTCTCTCAGCATTTGGTAACAGATCCATCAAAATAGGAATAAGACTCTGTAATAAGTATTAAGTATTATTAAAACAGGAATATTATTGAAAAATAAAGTCAAGTAATGAGAAAAATAATTAAGTAATAGTACTTTTGTTAGTCTGACATTATAGTCGACCCTTCACCAGTTCTCAGATTTAGATCACCAATCAGATGCCTTATGAACCAATCCCAACTGTGTTTTGTTTCGGTATCCACAACTGCCCATGCAATAGGATATATTTGGTTATTGTCATTTTTCCCCACAGCAACCAATAACTCACCCCTACAAGCTCCTTTTAGAAACTATCCACCAAAACCAATAATTTTCCTACACTCATCTAACCATCCTTGCTTGAAGGCATGAAAGCACACATAGAAATAAACAAAGAGGTTCTTCCCTGGTTTAGTTTTTTTGTCAATTTTTATCCAACAAGAGCTTCCAGGATTTGTTATCTTGATCATATCTGCATAGTCACATAATCTGATAAATTTCAGCTTCCAATCTCTCATATTCTCCCTCATAATAATCTATTTAGCCCTAAAACAAATAGTTTTACCTACATAAAGACCCAACACCTCTCTTACCAAATCCTGAATTTCCTAAATCCTAATGTATGGCTGAGAAATAATTCTCTCCTTGAACTTTCTAGCAACCAGCTTTGAATCACACATCTTGTTCATGTTTAGAGGTATACACTTGTGAATAGGGTTATAGTTTTTCACAATAAAATCACCTGAATCCCTATCAGTAGAACCAAACAGCAACTAGTTGCAATTGGCTACAATGCACTTCACCCTTATTCTATTTTTTTCATTAGATTTTAACTTCAACTGCCTTCTATACTCTACAGCATAATCTGCAACAGCTTTTCTAAACTATTTTACACCCTCAAAAATCATCCCAAGCTCAAACACAGAAAACTCACAATTTTTATCATACCTAGTTTTCTTACTTATTCTTCTTCTAGGTAGATCTACTCCTCTAACAGCATCTACATCACTATCTTCACTCCAATAATCAGAACTATCAAGATATTCCTCATCTCCACCCAACTTTCCAAAATATTTGCTAGCCTTATTATTACCAATATCCCCATAGCCGCTATCTACACAACCAGCAACTCCCACAGGTACTTGTTCAATTTCAACAGCCTTTTTTTTTGCTTTTTGATTTCTTTCTTTCTTTTAGCTTTGTTTATCCTTCTTTCTTGTCTAAATGCCCTCAACTCCTCATCAACATCTAAGCCATCTTCTGAAGGAATATCTCCAAGATCTGAATCACTACTCAAGTAATCTGACAACTTATTTGCTAGCCTATTAACATCTTCTGCATGAATATCTTGTACATCAGCTTCATCACCTCCTTCTACACCAAAATCTTCTAGGTTAACATCTTCTACATGGATATCTTCTATATTAGCCTCATCACCTTCTTCTACACCATCTTCTACATGAGTCTCCCTCTCTTTACCTAAGTTAACATTCTCTATCTCAACATCTTCTAGGTTAAAATCTTTTATATCAGCCTCCATCTCTTTCTCTACTCCAACAGATTCCATCTCTATGTTAGCACTATCATCAATACCAACACTTTCTCTTTCTAGGTCTGCACACTCAATAATATCAGGTGCAGGTTAAAAACCAGTGGGACCATCAGGGTCAAGAATTGGTTCATCAAAAACATGATAGACATAAAAATCAATAGAGTCCTCATGTTTTAAGTCTTTAAATAGTTCAACAAAATGTCTATCACTCTTCACCAAGTTGAACTGCTTAGTTACTGCATCTTGATAATAGAACCCCTAACAGTGTCATACCCAAATTCTTTAGTATAAAATAATAATTCCAGCATGGAAAAGTGGTCCTTGTTAATATACCTTAGCTCTGGCACACAACTTGCAACATATGTAGGGACACCCTTGTTGAAAATAGATCCCCTACGGAAAATTTTGTGAATATTATCTCTATTTGTTACGTCACCTGCAACAAAAGCGTAAGAATTCAAAGTTAGTTAACGGAATATACTCAAAGTACACACCAATAAGCTAAAAGCTACAACCTTTAATGCATGTTAAAAAAGAGACGGAATATTCGTAAAATCACAGCCCTAACAGTGAAATTTCAAAACCCTAAAATCTGAAATATGCTAAAATTCAACAAAATTTAATAAATATAAATCATAATAACAGTTACACAAGGAAGATCTGTGGAAAACCCCCAAATTTCTCCTTCAATTTGAGTGGAATTTTCGTTAAATTAGGGTTAATTTTAGGGTTATCTGAGAGAGAGTTAACGGGGAGAGAAAAACAAACGGCCAAAATGATTTTTTTCATTTAAAATGTAATAAGTATATGTGGATTTAGTTTATCCACGTGGAGAGTTTTATGTGGACAACTTTCCACATCAGTTGCGTTTGGAGACACGCGCGAACAAGCTGATGAGAACAGCGAAAAAAATGCTCAATTGGAACAAAATGTGGGGAATTTTGGGGTCTGATAGAAACAGGCCTTAGTTTAGGTGTCTAAGTGAATTTTGGCAACAAGTTTGAGTGCCTATCGATGACTTTGTCTTTAAGAATAAAACGAGAATTTTAAAATTAAATTATTTTTATATATGACATTTTCTGGAGACAAATTATGGTAAGTGTGTTAATATTCTCTCCATTCCATTTTACTTGATCTCTTTACTAAAAAAAAATAGATTTTTCAATTTATTTGTCTATTCTCGCAAATTAATGAGATCCTTTTTATTTTTTATTGTATTATCGTTAATATTAAATAACTATATAAAGTAGTAATAATTATTTTTGGAGTTTCAAATCATCGTTAATAATGTTAGTTTAGTAAAATATACATCTAATAAAAAATTTCTTATAAAGTTTGTAAGTCAATAGGGACCAACTAATATGAAATTAACCAAATACAAATTGAATACGCTTTATTTTTCTCAAATCCCACCTTATGAAAATATATTGTATATGTTTATATTACTCACAAGTAGTTTCCACAAACTCAATAGGAAGATTAAAATGTATCTTTGAATAAACATCCAGCATTTAACCATGCAACACATGGATGATGGACCATAACTACAACTTTAACCCACTCGAGCCAGCTCTACTTTCACAATAAAAGCTTTACCATTATTCATGAAAACAACCACCTTCTTTATTTCCTGCACAAGAAGACACATTAATGGCCCATCCTTTCTGCTAAAATATTGAATACTCCACTAGCTAACACACCGACACACTCTCAGATAAGCATTATTCACACACCTCTCTTCTTCATTCCTAACTCTCCATTCCCCTTTTCCATGGCTGGAATACCAGTGAAATTCTTGTTTTTCTTTGTATCAATGTGTCTGTCAATCAACCTAGCACTATGTGCTAGTAACATGCGAAACACAAAGAAAACTTACATCATCCAAATGGATAAACGGGCAAAGCCAGATGTTTTCATTGACCATGTTAAATGGTATTCATCACTAGTAAAATCTGTACTAGTAAAATCACTAGAAACTGCAGGAGACGAAGAAGAAAGGATACTTTACAGCTACCAGACTGCATTTCATGGAGTTGCTGCTCAGCTTAGTGAGGAAGAAGTGAAAAGATTACAAGAACAATATGGGGTTTTAGCTGTTTTTCCTGAGATTAAATATGAGTTGCATACCACTAGAAGTCCTATGTTTCTTGGCCTCGACCGAGAGGACAGCAACAAGTTGTGGTCTGATAGATTTTCGGACCACAATGTAATTGTGGGTGTTCTTGATACTGGAATTTGGCCAGAAAGTCCAAGTTTTAATGATACTGGAATGACAGATGTTCCAGCTCACTGGAAAGGCGCATGTGAAACAGGGCGTGGTTTTGAGAAGCATCACTGTAGCAAGAAAATTGTTGGTGCTAGAGTATTTTACCGGGGGTATGAATCATCTTCTGGTAAAATAAATGAAAGGGATGAGTACAAATCAGCACGAGATCAAGATGGGCATGGCACTCATACTGCTGGAACAGTTGCGGGGTCTGTAGTTCGTGGAGCCAATCTTTTGGGTTATGCTTATGGTACTGCCCGAGGAATGGCCCCCGGTGCGAGGGTTTCAGCTTACAAGGTGTGCTGGGTGGGTGGGTGTTTTAGTTCGGATATACTTTCTGCTGTTGATCAAGCTGTAGCTGATGGAGTAAATGTTTTGTCTATCTCTTTGGGTGGTGGAGTTTCGTCTTATAATCGTGACAGTTTGTCAATTGCTGCTTTTGGGGCCATGGAGAAAGGGGTGTTTGTTTCATGCTCAGCAGGAAATGGTGGGCCTGATCCCATTAGTCTTACAAATGTATCACCATGGATCACTACAGTAGGAGCCAGCACTATGGACAGGGATTTTCCAGCTACTGTTAAGCTGGGGACTGGCAAAATTGTGGCTGGGGCATCACTTTATAAAGGTAGGAAGAATCTTTCAACAGAAAAACAGTATCCTTTAATTTATTTAGGAAATAATTCGAGCAGCTCCCTGCCGAGCTCATTGTGCTTAGCGGGTACCTTAGATGATGCCTCGGTTGCTGGGAAGATTGTGATATGTGATAGGGGAATTAGTCCTCGAGTTCAGAAGGGGCAAGTAGTAAAAGATGCTGGAGGAGTAGGAATGATTTTGACAAACACTGCAGCTAATGGTGAAGAGCTGGTTGCAGATAGTCACCTTCTTCCGGCAGTAGCAGTTGGTGAAAGGGCAGGAAGAGAAATCAAGCATTATGCTTCGGCTCGAAATGCAACTGCCACTTTGAGATTTCTGGGAACCAAATTAGGTATCAGGCCTTCTCCAGTGGTTGCTGCATTTTCATCCAGAGGACCTAACTTCCTCACTCTGGAGATTCTAAAGCCAGATATGGTGGCACCAGGAGTTAATATCCTTGCAGCTTGGACTGGTGCTTTGGGTCCTTCTAGTTTGCCTATCGATCAACGAAGGACGAATTTCAACATATTGTCTGGAACTTCAATGTCATGCCCACATGTTAGTGGCATTGCTGCTTTGCTCAAGGCCAGGCATCCAGATTGGAGTCCAGCAGCTATTAAATCCGCACTCATGACAACTGCTTATGTTCATGATAACACTTATAAATCTCTAAGAGATGCCTCATCCGCTACTCCTTCGACCCCATATGATCATGGTGCAGGACACATCAATCCACGGAAAGCTGTTGATCCTGGTCTGATTTATGACATAGGGGCACAGGATTACTTCGAGTTCCTGTGTACGCAAGAACTCAGCCCTTCACAGCTAATGGTTTTTGGGAAGTTCTCAAACAGAACTTGCCACCACTCGCTTGCTAATCCAGGGGACTTGAACTACCCAGCCATTTCTGCTGTTTTTCCAGAAGACACAAAAGTTTCAGTGCTGACACTTCACAGAACAGTCACCAATGTGGGTTCTCCCATATCAAATTACCATGTTGTAGTCTCATCATTCAAAGGTGCAGTCGTGAAGGTTTATCCTGCGCGTTTGAATTTCACCAGCAGACACCAGAAACTTTCTTATAAGGTGACTTTCGAAACGAAATCTCGTCAAAAAGCACCTGAATTTGGATCCCTGATATGGAAAGATGGAACACACAAAGTTAGAAGCCCGATTGTGATAACATGGCTAGCATCACTATAGTTCAGTCTGCCAAATTTCTACTAGCACTTTGTATGCGGTGGATAATAAAAAACATGTTGCCGCAATTCCTCTGTGCTTCAGCAGTGTTGTTTTTTCTAGGAAACATTTTCTTTGTTTATTGCTTGCTATATTGCCAAATTAATTGTAGGAACTATCATAATGATAAATTTGGCAATACAAGTGCAGAAAAAGTCAATTTTCAATCCAAGTTTTGCATTGTTGTTATCACGCTACACTGTTCAAACAGAAGTTTCTGTTTCACCAAATGGGAGACCATCATGACCCCCTTCCCCTTGTAATGTTGTCAATTTTAAGCGTGATACATTTTTCATCAGTACTTGGAGTTGGAGAGAGATTGTTCACCAAAGAGCGTCAACCAACCCAATATATATTAATGTGTATATTAAACTAAAGTAAGGAACAACTTAAACTTACAATATACAGATAACTATTAGACGATTAGCTGGTATAATAATCGAGGTGCACAAGAAATAAGTCGCAACGACTTGAGAAACTCGTCCAAAATCTAGGCATTAGAACCTATCTCATCAGAGACGGAGGTGGGATTTGAAGCTTGAAAATTTTGAAGCTTGAAAATTTTAAAATGTAAGACGTGGGATTTGAAGCTTGAAAATTCTAAAACGTAAGACGAGAATATATAATAGCCGCCAAACTAATAAATGAATAGTGATATTTAATATATTTTAAAAATAACGAACCATTTAGCACTAAATAAATATTATACTAAATATTATCATTAACTGCACTCATACGACTTATCATGTTTTGAAAATGATCAATGATGGTTGTTTGTAACAAATTTTACGGTGATGAATAATAAATTACTATCATAAATAAAACATGAAGAAACAAGAATATTTTATTAATAACGAATATGGGTACAATTATGTTCCTCCCTTAATTGATCTCTCATGATTTTCTCCATAATTCGAGGGTTGTAGCGTATTTCTCGAATATATGAATATGGATCTTCATAATTTGAGGGTCGTAGCGTATTTCTCGAATATAGGAATATCGATCTTCTTGATGTATTTGATTATCAAGAAAGAGGATTTTGAGCTATGAATATCCCGAATTTCTGAGATATTCAAGATGCCTCTTTAAGGGAATATTTGCCTCTTTATATAGGCATAATTAAGGGTTCAGGGTAAATTAGACTCTAAGAACTCTAACAGAATTTGGATTCTTTTTGTAGAGTCCCATGAATTTTAGATGTCTACAAATGTCCCTGCTTCAAGGCTTGTCGAAGTGTACTTGATGACGAGTCTTGAAGTACCCATAGAGCTTCCATCTTGATGCGGCTACAAATTTACACATATGATTTATGAGAGAAGAGATGAAGGGCAGATTTGGTTCCACTGGGCGTTCCAATTTGTTTCCAACATAATTTAAATTTATGGAAAATAAATTTTAACCACAAACAAAAATATGAAGAAACAAAAAATTTTTATTGATAAACAATGTGGGTACAAATTTGTTCCTCCATTGATTCTTCTCTCTTGATTTTCTCCGTAATTCGAGAGCCGTCAATAGCATATTTCTCGAATGTATGAAGATTTGGATATGAATTTCTCTGTAATTCGAGGGTCGTTAGTGGCGTATTTCTCGAACGTAGGAACATTTGGAGTTGATCTCCAGGGAGGGAGGTTTTGTCTTCTTGATGTATTTGATTATCAAGAAGGAAGGGTTTTGATCTATAAATATCCCATGAATTTATTGGGACTTTGAAGATCATTGATCTCTTTGTGAATATCCCGTGATTTTGTGGGATACTGGAGATGCCTCTTTAAAGGGATATTTGCCCCCTTTATATAGGCATAATTTAGGGTTTAGATCGAGTAGCCATCAAACTAGATTTAGGATAAAGTAGCCTCCAAGAACTCTAACCAAAGTGAACCCTTTTTGTAGTTCACAAAATTTCAATGTCTACAATGGTATCATAAGGTACACTGTCAAATGTTTCATCCTCTATATAACAAACTAAACAATTATTTTAAAAAATCATCACCAATTTTGCTTCACAAGTCATTTTTAATAAATTTCATAGTTGGAAAAATCATTACCATTGCTTGTATCTATTTTTTCATTGTCAACTCATATAAAGATCATAATTATGGAAAAGAAATTACATTATCTATAGATATATCTATAATCTATATCTATATCTATAATATATTAAAAGTGTGAAGACCCTTAGAAAGGTGATTTAAAGTTTTTGCCCTTCATTAAAAGTTTTCGCAATAGATAAAATCATCTTTTTACTATTTATTTTCAAAATATTATCTAATTTTATTAGATTAATTAATTAATTTATGAGTCCTTTTAAATGTACGATTTATTAGGAACAGAATTAGTTTAGGTATAAAATTCATGTAATATTCTTTAATTTAGGTAAATTAATTTTCCTTTCCTATTTTAACAAGGATGTGTGGTAGAGACGTGAGAATTTAATTTTTTTTAAAAAAAGAAAAATTTAGTGTCTTTTACTTATTTTATTTTTTCTTCCCTATTTTAATATGAAGGTGCTTCTTATTTTAGTAACCGAATTTCAATTGTGATATTTTAATTTGCAATGAATTCTATGATACAATCTATATATGTTACTTTTTACATTTTCTTGCAATATATTGTCTAGATTTTGTTTGTATTTATTTTGATTTTTAATGTATGTATTTTGCATCAAATTTTATAATTTGATTCTGTTGTAAAGATTATGTTTAATTATATTGTTCTGATAACACGATCATATTGTGTTTCTGTTATGTTATCGTCTGATATTTTTTTCTGGTTAATATAGGTGGTAACAGAATATTTGATCAGACTTTGACAAAAATTTTATGTAAAGATAAAGTTTAACTGTTTGAATCTTAAAATTCGAAAGGGGACGGAGACAGTATATTTTTTCTTTCATTTTTCTTTGTTTATTATATGTAGAATCGGGTTATTATACCAAGCATTCGTCCAAATTAGTTTATTCTCATTACGTCAATCGATTTATTTTTACAAAATTTCAAGGTATATTATGTATATTAAAATTTTAAAAACCAACATGGTAGAATAAGTTTACTTGAAAAATATTACAGGTAACTGGATAACTGAATCACTATACAATAATAATGTCAAAAATAGTTGATTATATTTTAGCGCATATTGGTAATGAATTCAACAAATTGATGCGATAGTTTGATGGATAACTTGTGGATCATAGAAGAGGAATATCGGGAGTAGCCTTCTACGTTGTATTATTGTAGGTTCGGTTAACACTATACCTTTATAATGAATTCAGAAATTTGACATTTCTTAATTTAATTGAGTTATAGTGTCATATGAACTTACTTAAGTTTTAGTTCCACACTTTTCTTACTTGTGTAAATTTTTATTCATCCATGTTGGTTTAAGAATATTTTTTTCATTCATTATTTTGGAAGTATAGTTATATATATACAACAATTAAAATAGCTATATCCTTTTTATATTTATTATAATTGACTAACGTAATATATATGTGCAGCGCACGTACACTTGACTAGTAAAAATCAAAATATGTAAGGGTCACATACTTGCTCACTTATCTTGAGTTATGGATTGAAACTTTGAGAAGTAAAATAATAAAAATTAATAAATATTAAAGAATAATATGAAACAGCTGATCAAAATTTAAAATTTAATTTTTAAATATATATTATATATTATAATAGGCAAATAAATTGAAAATAAAAATCAGAAAGAGGGGAAAAAGACTGAAAGAATTTCCAGAACACCAATCACGAGGTTTGGACTATACAAAAGGATGAGCGGCGGGTGCATAAAGAATTTTACGGCTTCTTTTAAAAAAGATTTTGGGTTGATATTTATTTGGGAAAAAAAAAAAAAAAAACAGAATCTCTTTTGTTTTAGAGTGAAATTTGTGTGTGCGTTTTAATTATTAATCTTATATTTTTATTTTTTAATATAAACTTTGGAATTTTAAGAAATCTCCATATATTAACCTGTACATGAAATGAGGGAAAACCTTTTCCAGTAATGTTTTTCTTTTTATTTTTTAAAGGAATCTGCACCAGTAGAAACAAGGACACGATTTGACGCTGGATTCAAACCCACAACTCGCGCGTACCATGACCTTAGCAGCTAGGTATGACAACTAGGTGGTGCGAATGTGGGCGGTGCTGATCTGAGCCTTTGCGGTGTGGGGCAGATTTAGAGATATGCGGATGCGGTGTGGTGTGGTGTGGGATAAGTTGCTTTTTAAAGGAGAGAATTTTCGCGGTTGCGGATCTACATTCTTCCTGCCGTAAGTTAAAGCTTTGTTCACCATGAATCTTGTATTGGAGCTTCTCAATTTGATGCTTATGCAATCTCTCTTTGGATATTTTAATTCCTACTAACTGTCATTGTTTATTATTAAAAAAAATTGAAACCAAATTTTTGAGTTAATTTATTTATATTGGGATAATATACTACAAATTATAATAAATTAGAGTTGAAAATAAAATAAATAAATAATTGAGTAAATAAAATTTGAAGTGAGGTACAAATATTTTACTTTACAAAAAAAAAAAATTTATGCCCACTATGACATAATCTACACCGATTCAACAGTGTCAACTCTTGACTTGTCCATTTCAGGATATAACAGTACATCATGATGTACAACTCAAGTAACTCCAAATTAGTTGAAAAGTTCAAAACTCCACCACAAAAACACTTTCCTTCAACATAATTTATTCTCTTTGTATAATGAGTATAGGTAAAGGCTCAGAATATTTTTTTCGTCTCAACTCCGTCTTTTACTAATATAATTACTCTATTTTGTGTAGTGAATATAGTTGAAGATTTAAAATATTTTCCTATCTCAACTGGCTCTTTCACTGTTATACATAATAATATTTTTTCATTCTTATCATCTTTTTCTTATACCACAACAAAGGAAAAAGCACCACTATTTATAAGTGAGGAATTCAACCTTGCATTGAATAGGAAGAAGGTGGGTAGTAAAATTGGTAGATAAATGACCTTAAGATTACAAGAAACTAATGTCATGGAAGTTGCAAAAAACTAATGGTCATATGAATTACAAGACATAATGTGGTAGATAATAGACAAATAACGTATTAGAAGTTATAAGAGTTATCAAAATATAATGACACCATTTTTTCACTTTATTTTCATAAATTATCATGCAAATTAAGATTTTAATTTTAATATTAAAATGTATAATAACTCCAACATTTTCCCACCCATTTTAATATTAACAAGAGAATAATTTTCTAATTTAATCTAAGGAAGACTACCATACATAATGAAGGTGTGTTCTGCATTGAACCTTCACTTAATAAAACAGTAATCTTTACTCTGGAGTCGGTAGTGGTCTCAAACTTAAACTTTGACTGCTTAAGGAAAATAAAGTATCACTACCTACACACAATAATTAAGGTGCCAACATAAACTTTAACAGCCAATACATTACGGCCATATGCTATTCCGATTTTTCATGAGTGTTTTTTAGAGTAAGTCTAATTCTCATAAGAAACGGCTAACTTCCACACTCACATAGGTGAAATCAGTTAAGGCTGATCCTGTAATTTTGACTCTCACTCATATGAGATACAAAATTTCATTAAGAGTTCTTAGACTCAACCTCCACAAATAAAATGCACTCACACCATGAGGATAGATAAAATAATAGTGCATTCACAACAAGTCATCATATGATTCATTCTTTCCATTAAACCTAGTTATAAGATCTCTAGTTCCAGGTTGAGTTTCCTCATATACGACTTAGAAGTTTTTAAGCTTTAATTATTTCCCCTTCGATATGATTCAAATTATTTTCTTACTAAGGCCTTACTCTATGACTCTTCAAGATTATCACAAAATTAACTCAATTAATATCGATGGCATACCGTTGATCAATATGATCTCACAATATTGTGTTTTCTCCTTATGATTTGAATTTACCATTACAATAATGATTTGCACTCTACTAATAAATTTTGATGCTATCACAATAATTCAAAATTAGAGAAAATTTAATTTCTCAAAATAAATTGATTGATATAATAAGTCTCCAAATCAATTCACTTTTTCACTAACTGAAGTTAAAATATCAAACTCAACATTTATAGTAAAGTTAGTCATAATAAATTTTTGTTTTCAACAATTAGCACAGAAGTAGTTTTAAGTATAGCAAAATATTTTTCATTTTGTAAAAAAGCCTCATCTTTTGTACCAAGTAAAATATATCTTGTTTGGTTGTATCTACTAAGTACTTTTTGCAGCATTCACAACTTCAAGTTAAGTGTAATTAGCCACATATCTCAATTTTTTTATTAGCCTAACAAATTCTGCTTTTTCACATCACTTTCATACATTTAAATCAAAAGGAGGTGCATGACTCATATAATCAACAAAATTATATTTCACAAATTTATTTCCACCATAATGTGACATGTCAAGGAAAGGTTCATCACATGATTTAGGTATTTTTTATTTCTAGAATGAAATTTATCTCACCCAATTTCGTGTCAAAATAACTACTCAACATATTCTTATTCTTTCTTTGATGACTCACACGTTAGAGTCAAAGACATCAAATTATATGTAAATAACAATATGTGGGTTTTTTTTCAAGATCAATATATCCACTTGTAACAATTTTTAAGCATTTTCAAAGAAGCAAAAATTATATTTTTTCATGTTGAATATTTATCTCACTTCATCAACCCCCACTATTTCAAGAATTTGAAATACCACTTTATGTTTATGAAAAGTAGTATGCGACAACTCAAAAATTAAGGGTTATGATGGCACTTGTCGCGGCAAGTCTTGACAAGTAAGTCAATCACTCAAACTTATATGGAATGAGGAAACAACACCAAAATCCAAGGCAAGACTTCTAGAACGAAGTCGAACTACACATAAACAATAATAGCAGAAACATACACAACAATGATATCATAAATTATCCCAAAATTCGGTGTCACAATGTAAGAATCAACTAAGTACATCTCAAAGTCAAAATATACAACTAATAATTCAAAAAGAAAATATAAATCTGTCTCTGAATACGAAATAAGTCATAAACTAGATAAGAAGGGGTAGAGGATCTACTCTGAAAGCATAGATCGACCGCTACCTCGAAAATACTCCAAGCACCGATCGAGATCAACTACCACGTGGAACACTTATACTTGAATCTGCACTGAAAGGGTACAATAGAGATGATTACGGTCCACTTGTAATCAGTAGGTATCATAGGCCAACCAAGTAAAGTAGAAAATAAAGTATATAAAATACAAACTAAGGATACATCACCTGTAATCATAAAATATCTCAAATGATCGTCCACACTTTCTCCACTAAAAATTCTAATACATATCACATTCACTAAGTACAAGTACGGAAAAAAATACAGAATAGATAGACATCAATCAAACAAAAAGTATAATCATAAAAGATGCATAATGTATGGGATGCAATGAGAATGGTAATGATGATGTGATATGTCCGAGGTTGTCACACAACCTCTATATACACCTACCGAGCTCTTCTCCCGAGATAGGACCCATGGGATTTCCACAACCTATATACAATCCAATAACCAATATCAATCTCACTTCAATAGCCATAACTTCTCTCCGGCACATGATCTTCGGCAATTTTTTTTAAAGATGTCATATTACTATCAGAAAAATTAGTATTTCACAGTGGTACCAATGCCTAATGAATGTATATATAATATAAGGATGTAATTCTCACAACCAAGCCAGAATTAGAATTTCAAAATTCAATCAATACACAAGCACGTGGCTAAAATTCACTCAATAAATCAATCATCCATGATGCAATATAGTCCATGTACCAATAGAGTAAGATATGTAACAATATATCATTGCTACCACATAAATCCCAACTTAGGCAATTTCCACCAAGAAAAAAAACAACCAAATATATAACTATCAAGCCGACAACATCATATAAGACTCCACACGATCACACATAACAAATATTTCTTAAAACACCGACCATAAGCCCCCACATGGGCACAAAACAGTAATAACACCATTTTCATGATTAGTAACTATACCCATAGCATGTTTTTATATTAGTATTAAGTATCCAACCCATTCTGAAGAAAGTTAAGCCATAACTTACCTCAAATGAAGAAAACCCGATCCAAAAGCCTTCAACACGGAGCCTACCCATCACGAACGACCTCAAAACCAACTAAAACATACAAATATAGATTCTATACATCAAAAGAAAGTCAACGATATCCATATTGTTTATTTCTGAGTTGGAATCAAAAAAAATCCTCGAAATGAGTTTTTGAAAAAAAGGTAAAATTGAAATTTTAGTTCATAAATACATTACCCATGATTCAAGAAAGCCATAGAAGAAAACCCAAGTGAAAACGATTTAAAATTGGGGTTTAAATTGAATAAATACTAGTCTAAGCCTTCCGAGCCAAAATCTCCAAATTCCACTTTTGAAATCATGTTTTTAATAATCCTTAGATGATAGGAATCGATTAATAATAATTGAAATAGGGGGTTAGAGCTTACCAAAACTTGAAAATGAAAGAAATAGCCTAAAAACTCTAAAACTCGAAGTTCAAAGTCTCAAAAATAGTAAGAAAAAATGAGAAAAAGACTATTTATGCACAGTACCAGTGTTGGCCGCTAAAGCGGTCAAGTACCACTTTAGCGATACCCCATGTGTGCAGGCCAGTCCGCTAAAGTGGACAAGGGAATGTTTTAGCAGCCTCCGCTAAAGCAAACAAGGTCGGGTCTCTAAATTGGCCCAAGTGGCGCTTTAGGGCTGCACCAGCTAGGTGGTTGCTAAGCTTGGAAAATTTTCAAGTCTCCGCAAATCCCTCAAAAATCATCTGGAATCCCCAAAATGCAAACGTACTATGCTACCGTACCAAATTCAATGCTCTGAGCTCAATAGTGATATCAAATTTTTAAAAAAATATCATTTCACAAAATTAACCCTCGAGACCTAATTTTATAACTTTTCGAATCGAGGATTGAAATGAGATACCAAAGCCGTAAAATTACACCAACCATGTTACCAACCTAAAATTGATGTTATGGATCTGTTGGTGCAGTTCATTTTGTCGTCTGACACACAGAATAATAAATACTGACCAAAGTTAACTACAAAACTTTTTTAACCTTTAAAAACTACAAATTCGCACAAATCACACCGAAATACATTAGAAATTGTGTCAATCATCTCCACACCCTAAAAACATCACAAAGAAGCCATAAAGAGGGGTAAAATGGACAAATCACATAAAATGAATAATTACAAAAATCATGTCATTACATCATCCACCATTAAGAATCTAGTTCTTCCTCAAACTATAGGTATGGGAAATACTCGAATCAGCAAAAAGATGGGGATAACTACCAGGCATATCAGACTCGGCCTCCCATGTAACCTAACCTATAGGTCGATGCCTCTACTGGACCTTAACCATCGAAATATCTCTAGAACACAACCGTCTAATATCCCTGGCTAGAATAGAGATGAGCTCCTCAACAAAAGACAACCTCTCATCTAACTGCACTGAATCCCAACAAAATACATGAGACTCATCTGGAATATAACATCGAAACATAAAAACATGGAAACTGGATAAACAACTGATAAATCTAGGGGCAATGCTAATGCATAAGCTACATCCTCGATAGTCTAAAGAATCTCAAATGGTCCAATATACTTGGGGCTAAGCTTGTCCCTCTTCCCAAACCTCATCACGCCTTTTATAGGATAAACATAAAGGAAGACTTGATCACCAACACTAATCTTAAGGCATAAAGTCTACAATCCGCATAGCACTTCTGCCTATTCTGAGCTACTCGAAGTCTATCTTGAATGACCCAAACTCTGTCCAAGGACTCACAAAGAAAGGTTATACCTTGAGGTCTAATCTCAGAAACCTCAAACTAACCAACTGGAGAGCGGCAACGTATACCATGTAGAGCCTTAAACGGAGCCATCTCAATACTGAAATGGTAACTATTATTATACATAAACTCCACCAATTCTAGATGTTGCTCCCACTGACCCCTAAAGTCCATAACATAAGTGCGAGCATATCCTCGTAAACCTAAATAGTCTGCTCTAACTGACTGTCGGTTTGAGGGCGAAAGGTTGTGCTATGGTAAACTCGAGTACCCAACTCATCCTAAAAAGCCTTCCAAAGTGAGATGTGACGATTGAACCTCTATTTGAAATGATAGACACCGACATACCATGAAGAAGAACTATATCACGGATATAAATACAATCCAATCTCTTAGCACTAAAAGAAACTTGAATCAGAATGAAATGAGTAGATTTGGTCAATCGATCCATGATGACCTAAATACTATCAGAACTACGAGAAGTATGGGCAATCTAGTTATGAAGTTTATAGTAATCTATTCTTATTTCTACTTAGGAATGGGTAACCTCTGAAGTAAACCACTATGCCTCAAATGCTTGGTCATCACCTACTAGCAACATAGACAACGAATTAAAAAATCGACTACATCCTTCCTCATACCACCTAACCAGTAGGGTTATCTTAAATCGAGATACATCTTAGACACTCTCGAATGAATGGAATACCTAGAACAATGAGCTTTCTCCAATATCAACCTCACCCAATCACCCACTTTTGGAATACAAACTCGGGCTCCAATCCTCAAAATACCACTTGAATCAAGTGACGCTTCCTTAGTCTCACTCAACACCTTATCTCGAATCACTCTCAACATAATATCATCAAATTGATTAGCTCGAATGTGCTCCATCAAGGAATACCTAGGCTCCATAAATTTCAAAATGTGCCCAGGTGTCGAAATATCAAGCCTAACCATCTGGTTAGCCAAAGACTTAATCTCTAAGGCCAAAGAACTCTCTTGGGCAAAATATGCTCCAAGATACCTATGCTAGTTTACTTCTATCTCAAGGCATCTGCAACCACATTAGGCTTACTCGACTGATAGAGAATAAGTAAGGTTATAGTCCTTCAGAAACTCAAGCCAACGACACTGACTCATATTAAGATCTCACTGGGTGAACAAATACTGAAGACTATGGTAATCCGAGAATACCTCACAACAGACTCCATATAAGTAGGGCCTCCACATCTTCAAAGAAAAACAACTGCTCACAACTCTAAATCATGGGTAGGGTAATTCTTCTTATAGGACTTCAACTAAAGAGAAGCATACACAATTACCTTACCCTCCTTCATTAATATAATAATGGGCAAAGACAAGATAGGAGTTGATGTCAACAAATCCTTAAGCTTTGAAAGCTCGCCTTACAAGCATCGAACCACTAAAAGAAAATCTTCTTCTAAGTCAACTTGGTCAACAGAGTTACAATATATGAAAAACCATAAACAAAGCACCGATAGTAGTTTTCTAGACCAAAAAACTTTGAATCTCGATAGGAGAAATAGACCTAGCCCAATCACGAACCATTGCAATCTTGGCTGGATCAACTATAATACCATCCTTAGTCACCACATGACTCAAGAAAGAGACAAACTCTAACCAAAACTCATACTTGGAGAACTTAGCATACAACTTCTCCCCCCTCAATCTGTGAAGCATAATCCACAAATGCTACTTATGGTCAGCCTCACTTATAGAATAAACCAAGATATCATATATAAATACAATCATAAAAGAGTCGAGATACGAGCAAATTACCTGGTTTATCAACTCCATAAATGTGGTTGGGTCATTAGTCAACTCGAAGGACATGACCAAGAACTCATAATGATTGTACCAAGTTTGAAATGCTGTCTTTGGAATTTCTAAAGCTCTAAGCCATAAGTGGTGATACCCAAACCTCAAATTAATCTTCGAAAACACTAAAGCACCCTGAAGATGATAAAAAAATCATCAATACAAGGAAAAGGATACTTCTTCTTAACTGTCACCTTGTTCAACTATCGATAATCAATTCACATACGCATAGACTTATTTTTTTTCTTTAAAAACAAGAAAGGTACACCCCAAGGTGATACACTAGGTTGGATAAATCCCTTATCTAATAACTCCTATAATTGATCCTTTATTTCCTTCAACTCTGTTGGGGCCATCCCATAAGGAAGAATGGAGATGGGCTTGGTGTCTGGCTTAAAATCAATGGGGAAGCCAATATCATGCTCCAGAAGCATACCAGGCAAATTCATAGGGAAATCATCCCTTAATTAACAAACAATACAACCAAAATAAAAGGAGACAGTGAATCAATACTAGTATCATGAATATGGACCAAATAAGAAAAATACCTTTTTTCTACCAAACGATGAGCCAAAAGAAAGGATATAACTCTCTTAGGACCCAAATGAAGCGCGCCCTTTCAAACTATCTTGGGCACACCCGACGGAGCTAAAGTCACAGTCTTATCATAATAGTCTAGGACAACATGATAAGCAACTGAGCAATTGATACCCAAGATGACATCAAAATCTATCATATCTAGGATAACTAGATCTACCCAAGTCTAATGGCCCATGAAAATCACAACACAGGATTGATGCACCCGATCCACCACTAAAGAATATCCTATCTAGGTAGATACACAGATAGACATGGCGAGAGGCTCACTAGTATAATTAAACTCCAAAGTCAAATATGCAGACACAAATGAGAAAGTCGACCCCAGATCAAATAATATAGATATAGATATAAAATAAACAGAGATGATACCTGTGATAACTGCATCCAAAACCTCTACCTCTAGTCTGGAGGGTATAGAATAGCATTGTTCACATCAACCACCTGGTTGAGGAGCCTAGTGAATACCATTACGAATGCCAGTACCTCTACCTCATACACCTCTAGTAGTACCTCTATCTCTCTGAGGGTTATCACCCATTATCGCTAAAGGAGTTGGTCTGAAAATACGTCATGGACAATTTTTGGTCAAATGGCCAAACTCATCACACACATAGTAAACTCTACGAACCGACTCAATAGAGGGAGGAACAACTAAGCTGGAATAGCCATCCAAAGCTGCTGAACTAAAAGACCCACTACTTGAACCTTACAAGGATGCCTACACCAGCCTACCATGATACCCACGAGAGTCATTAAAATCTCTACCTCAAGTAGTGCGACTACTGAACTCTCCCTAACGGCGTACCCTCTTGGCAACTCTCTGACACACTCGAAGAATAGACTTAATCATCTGCGCATGATCCACTATACTTTGAAATGATGCCCCTAACACCACTATCTGGGCAATAGCCAATTAAAGAGAAAAATCCAACCCCTTTATGAACTTTTGAATCCTCTAAGACTCCGTGGCAATACTGGCATAAGAATATCTAGACAAGAAATGGAAACGTGCCTCATACTCTGCAACAGTCATGGATCCATACTCCAGGTGATCAAAATCATCGCTCGTCTAATACCATAGATTAAAAGGCACAGACCTATCCAAAAAAACCTCAGCAAATTGATCTCAAGTCATCTCCAGGGAACCTAGAGGTCTATAATTAACAAGTGATCTCTACAATCCCTTGTTGTATCTCTCAACTGGTAGGTAGTATAAGCAACTCCATGCGACTTAAGTGATTTACGATTATGTAACTTCTTTAGACAATGAATCAATAACTCATAGACATCCTTGTCCCCCGCACCATTGAACTTGGGTGGACCCAAGCGAGTGAATCTCTCAAACCTCAGAAAACATAACTATACTCACAATAATAGCATGCATAGTAAATCTAGCTGGTTGATATCCTACCTAAGGAGGTAACATGGAAGAAGGCTGAACTTCTGATCTAGAAATACTATACTCGATACCGACATAGATGGAGAAACAATAGTCGGAGTTGTGGAGTACCATAAGTAGATGTCGATGCCACTGAAGGATCCATACTCAAAATTGGAGAACGCCATAGGCAAGCTTTACATATATGAAGGTATAATACTCGGAGCTGGTGGAACACCAGGTGCACCCAAGGGATCACCCTTTAAATGAGTAAGCAGACGAATTAATAACCCCTCCAAAATTAGGTAGAAGAGATTTGTGAAATCTAAGAAGGTCCCATATCCCCGCATAATCAATAAGAGGCTCAGGGAAGATCCCCTAGTACCACTTCTGAAAGGGAAAGATCATCGTGCCCGTCCTCTCCCTTGATCCCATTAACAACTCACAACTCGCCCCTAGAATGGGATTTCTCCTTGGATAATAGCTCCACATTTCTAGCCTTACAGGATCTAGTCCTCACCATCTGCATAGAAAAGAGTGAAACTCAATTTAGAATACAAGGTATAGAAAAACCCACACGATATGGAATAAAATAAATGAAGTTTCCTAAAATATCTTATAGCCTCTTAAAGATAGATACATACATCTACGTACCAATCTGTGGGACACTACTTGACACATTGTTCTTACACTGATGAGACCAATGAACTTGGCTACTCTGATACTAATTTGTCGCGACCTTAAAACTCAGGGTTATGATAACACTTATTGCAACAAGTCTTAACAAGTAAGCCAATCTCCTTAACTGATATGGAATGGGAAAACAACACCAAAATCTAATGTAAGACTTCTAGAGTAAAGTCGAACCACACGTAAACAATAATAGTGGAAACATACATAGCAATAATACCATATATAACCCCAAAATCTAGAGTCACATTGTAAGAACCAACGAAGTATATCTCGAAGTCAAAATATTCAACTGATAGTTCAAAAAGAAACATACATCTATCTCTAAATACGAAACATGACATAAATTAGATAAGAAAGGGTAGGGGATCGACCCTAGAATCATAGATTGATCACTACCTCAAAAATACTCCAAGCACCACCTGAGATCACCTATCGCGCATCGCACTCATACCTGGATGTGTACTAAAAGAGCACTGTAGGGACGAGTACGGTTCACTTGTACTTAGTAGGTATCATAAGTCAACTGAGAAAAGCAGAAATAAAGTATATAAAATACACACTAAGGGCACATCATCTGCAATCAGAAAATTTCCCAAATGGTAGCCCATACCGTCTTCACTAACAGTTCTAATACACAACACATAAGTACATTACGGAAAAGCAATACAAAATAGATAGACATCAATCAAACATAAATCACAATCATAGAAAGTGCATAATGTATAAGAATGAGAATGATAATGATAATGTGATATGTTCAATAATGATAATGAGGATGTAATATGCTTGATATTGTTGCACAACCTCCGTATACACCTATCGAGCATTGCTTCTAGGGTAGGACCCATGGGAGGTTCCACAACCAATATACAATCCAATAACTAATACTAATACCAATCCAATATCCATAACTCCTCTCCAGTATATGATCTTCGATGGAAAGTTTTTAAGATGTCATAGTTCTATCAGAAAAAACAGTATTTCTACAGTAATACCAATGCCTCATAAAAGTATATATGATATAAGTATGTAATGCTCAAAATCCAGAATGTGAATTTCAAAATCCAATACACAAGCATGTAAACCAAAATCCACTCAATAAGTCAATCATCCATGAGCCAATATAGTCCATGTACCAGTAAAGTAAGATATGCAATAATATTCATTGATACCACATAAATTCCAACTTAGGCAATTTTCACCAAGAAGAAAACAACCAAATATATAAATACCAGACCAACAACATCATATAAGACCCCACACAGTCACACGCGATAAATAATGTCTCAAAACACCAATAACAATAATGTAGGCCCCCACACGGGCACAAAATAGTAATAACACTATTTTCATGATTAATACTCATACCCATAACATGTTTTTATCTTAGTATTAACTACCCAG
Organism: Capsicum annuum; assembly: GCF_002878395.1. NCBI lineage: Eukaryota > Viridiplantae > Streptophyta > Magnoliopsida > Solanales > Solanaceae > Capsicum > Capsicum annuum. The sequence goes on from NC_061113.1 coordinate 200,412,285, forward strand.
CCCAGTTTGAAGAAAGTTAAGTTATAACCTAACTCGGACGAAGAAAACCCAATCCAAAAGCCTTCAACATGAAGCCTACCCCTCACGAACGACCTTGAAACCAACTAAAACATACAAATATAAATTCTATGCATCAAAAGGGAGCCAATGATACTCATATTGTGTATTTTCTAGTTGGAGTCAAAACGGACCCCAAAAATAAATTTTCAAAAAAGAAGGGTGAAATCAAAATTTTAGTTCGTAAATACATTACTCATGATTCAAGAAAGCCACAGAAGAAAACCCAAGTAAAAATAGGTTGAAATTGAATTTGAATAAAAGAAATACTAATTTAGGCCTTTCGGGCAAAAATTCCCAAATTTCACTTTTGAAATCATATTTTTAACAAACTTTAGATGACCAAAATCAATTAAAAATAATTGAAATAAGGGTTTAGAGCTTACCAAATCTTGATAATGGAAGAAATCTCCCAAAAAACTCTAAAACCCGATGCTCAAAGTCTCAAAAATGGTGGGAAAAAAAGAGAAAGTCTATTTATGCATAGTACCAGCATGGATTGTTAAAGCGGTAAGCTTTGGTGGTAGCCTAGTGTGCAGGCCTTAGCGGACAAGGGGCTGATTTAGTGACCTAAGATAAAGCTGACATGGCACGCTAAAGTGCCCCTTGCCAGTTGATCTAGGTCGTTAAAGTGGCCCAAGTAGTGCATCAGCGCCCACCGCTAAAGCAACCAAAATGGCATTTTAGAGGCTGCACCACCATGGTGGTTCACCAACTGAACTTGGAAAATTTTTAAATCTCCGTAGATCCCTCGGGATTCATCTGAAATCTTGAGAATGCAAATGAACCATACTACCCTACCAAATTTGACACCCTGACTCAATGACAATATCAAATTTTTTAAAAAATATTATTTTTACAATATTAACCCTTGAGACCTAATTTCATAACTTTCCAAATCAACGGTCGAAATGAGATACACAAGCTGTAAAATCACACCAACCATGTTATCAACCTAAAGTCAATATTTCAGATCTGTTGGTGCAATCCATTTTGTCATTCGATGGACAGAATAATAATCGTTTATCAAAGTCAACTATAAAGCTTTTTTAACCTCCAAAAATCACAAACCTACACAAAGCACACTGTAATGCATTGAAAACCATGAAAATTATCTCCAGACTCTAAAAATATTACAAAACAATCATGAGAAAAGGTAAAGTGGCCAAATCACATAGAAATAAATAATTCACAAAAATTAAGTCATAATACCTTTTTATTCATAAAAAATACTAAATATTTATTTTACCTTTTCTCAGCAACAAGTAGAAAAGCTTTTACCTTCCTCCATTGAGTTGAGCAAGTAGAAAGATGCGTTATTTGTTTATGATCTCATCTTTTTCATCTCTTAAAGAGATTAGTGATGTTGGGATTTCTATCTTGATATCCGTGATTTTTTTAAAACTGTAATAAAATCATGAATCTCCTTGACATTATTGGTGTAATATACCACAAATAACAATAAATTATAGTTGAAATAAAATAAGTAAAAAATTAAGTAAATAAAACTTAGGGTAAGGCATGGATATCTCTCTCTATTTTAAGAAAATTCAAGCCCACTGCAGCATAATCTACACCTATCTAACAATATCTACTTTTGACTTGTCCCCTTCAGGATACCAACAACCTATCACGATGTAAATTTCTAGCAACTCCGAATTAGTTGAAGAGTCCAAACCTCCACCACAAAAATACCTTATTTCAACATAAGTTACTCTCTTTGTATAGTTAATATAGTTAAAGACTTAGAATATTTTCTTTGTCTCAACTCTCTCTTTCAGTAATATAATTATTCTCTTTTATAGAGTGAATATAGTTGAATACTTAGAATATTTTCTATGTCTCAACTCTCTCTTTTACTACTACACATAATAATATTTTTCCATCCTTATCATTTTTTCCTTATACCACAATAAAGAAAGAAACATCACTATTTGTAGGTGAGAAATTTATCCTTATATAGAATAGGAAGAAGGTGGGCAGTATAGTTGGTAGATAAATGACCTTAGGTTTATAAGAAACTAATGCCATGAGAGTTGCAAGAAACTATTGGTCCTATGAGTTACAAGACATAATGTGGTAGATAATGGACAAATAAAGTATTGGAAGTTACAAGAGTTATCAAAATATAATGACACAACTTTCTCCACTTTATGTCCATAAATTATCATGCAAATTAAGATTTTAATTTTAATATTAAAATGCATAATAACACCAACATTTATGATGCAGTTCTTTCTTAAAAGAAAAAAGCAAAGGACTGAAAGTAAACACTATACAGAAAGCTGACTTCGTTATCGTATTTCTCATAAAAAATTATCTTTTTGTAAATTGTCTTACCAACGTTATAAATTCCTAAATTGTTGGATTTAGATTTTTAAAAAAATGTAGGGCGAGGCAAGGCGGGTTTGCTAGGGTCATGATGAAACTTGTCGCGGCTCAATCTTGACAAGCAAGCCCATCCTACAAATTTGAAAGAAAATCTCAACATACTAAGAAGAAATAAGGCAAGGCAAGACTTCTAAAGCGAAGTCAAGCCAACAAAAAACATAATCAAAGCAGAAGTCTAAAGAAGTAATATAAAACCCTCAAAATTTGGTGTCACAAATGTAAAAGCATCTAATACATAACGGAATCTGAAAATACATAGTTTGTCTCTAGAAACGATATAAATAAAGAAAGGATAGGGTCCCAAAAAAGTAACTCTGAACCCTAGAGTGCTTCAGTACCTTAAAAAGTTACCAACTCAATAGCAGAAACTCATCCTCCACATGTTGTACTCGAGCTATGATCACTACATAAAGGACATAGTAGAAATAAGTATAGTCCAATTATACTACTAGATATCATAGGTCGACTGAGCAAAGCAGAAAATAATATAAGTAAAGAAAACTATGAGCACGTGACATGTAAACAGAAAGGTTCCCAAACAGTAGCTCACACCGTATCCATTAACAGTTCTAATACAAATACTGAAATGAAACAACACAAATATATTTGAAAAATATATTGGAGCTAAACATATATTTAAGAAAAACTAAAATAATTATGAAAAATGCATATGCAATGCAATGCAAACGTTGAAGCGATGAATTGTGAAAGTCACCGCATGACTTTTTGTATACAATTCATCCCTCCAACGTTTGCATTGCATATGCATTTTTCATACTTATTTTAGTTTTCCTTAACTATATGTTTAGCTCCAGTATATTTTTCATATATATTTGTGTTATTTCATTTCAGTATTTGTATTAGAACTGTTAATGGATACGGCGTGAGCTACTGTTTGGGATTCGCATTCCATGTTCTATAACTCATATCTCAAATCTTAACCCACCTCTTCGACTTAAGTTCATGAAGAGGAGTTTTATAAAATTATCTCTGTTTCTTTCAAAAATAATGTCCCTCAATTGTACCAATATATCATGAATGTATATGTATGGAATGAGGATGTAATTTTTACAATCAAATCATTATGAAGATACCCAATCCATTCAATACGTATAAAAGTGAATCCAGAAATTAACCCAATATGTCCAAATTCATGATTATCAACTCTAATTAGGCATCATCAGAATAAATATACATGTAACACATCATTTATATCATATCAACCCCTAACTTAAGCATTTCTATCATGATAAAGGCAATCAATGCTCAATAAGGCCTACAATAACAATTCAAGCCCATGCACAAATGTTACATCTAGAATAAAGACATTTAAATGCACAAATAAGACTAATAATGTCAAATAAAGCCCCCTCCCCCGGGGCAATATGCAATATCAGATATCACCAGTCAATAATGATAGAATATAGGCCCCCACTCGGATGTACAACAACAATAATAATCTCGAAATATAAACCACGTAGTTATTTTTCCCAACCCATAGCATGTTTTACTTGTTTATAACTACCCAGTTCAATTTGAAAGAAGTAAAGCCATAACCTTTCTTGAACGACAAAATCCAAGCCTTAAGTGCTTCAACACAAAGATTTTCCCTTTTGAATGACCTCCAAATCTACTACAATATTCAAATATAGCATCTGCACATTAAAAAAATCTAATAATACCCATATTGTCCATATTTGAGTCGGGTAAAAAATGAATTCAAAAAATAAATTCAAAAATAAAAGAGGTAAAATCAAAATTTTATTTTATAAATACATTCTACATATTTAAAGGAACCTATGGTTGAAAATCCACACCAAAATTAGGTCCAATTTGAAGAAAATTATTTTTATGTTTCTTGGAAAAATCCTCAAAATTTCATGTAAAACCAAGATTAAACATTGTTTTAATGATATAAATCAATGAAAAGTAATGAAATTAAGGTTTTGTAGCTTACCCAAGCTAAATGGTGATGAAAACACTAGAAATCACCCAAATCCGAAGCTCAAAGTCCAAAAATAATGAAAATTCATGAAAAGGGGATTTATATAAAGTGGTTGCCGCTTAAGTGGCTAAATGACCGCTTAAGCGGCTACCTCTAAAGAGGTACTAGGCCGCTAAAGCGGCTACCATTTAAGTAATGTCTGGATGCTAAAGAGGATACCGCTTAAGCAAGCTCAGGCCACTAAAGTGGTTGCCGCTTAAGCAGACATTGGCCGCTTAAGCGGCTGCACCAGATATCAACAAATGCTGATTTTGTGCAAGCCAACCAAGATCTTACTAGACCCTCGGGATTTGATTGGGAACCACAGAGATAATTCATATATGCTACCAGGCTAATTTCAATGTTCTAGGCTCATTGATAACGTCAGATTTTTGAAAAAAAAAGATTATTTTCAACAAATTAACCTCCGAGACCCCTTTAAGGCATATTTTAATAGTTTTTTAAATAGAGCGTCAAAGCCCAAACTAAATGCTCCAAACCCAAATCAGCCCTGCTACTAACTTAAGTTTGACATTCTGAAACTAATGAGAATGTCCAAGTTGCCATCCGACACTCAAAACATCAAATGTAGATCAAAGTCAACTATGGAACTTTTAAAGTCTCTAAAATCACAAACTCTCTCAAATCACTCTCGATCACTTCGAGAATCATGTCAACATCTCCACACTCCAAAATCAATATGTAGCAACTATGCAAAATGGTCAAAACACATAATTATCAAGATTTCACACTTTAGGTCATTACATTATCCGCCACTAAAACTCTAGTTTATCCTTAAACTAAAAGGTAAGGAAATACCTAAATTGATAAAAAGATCAGGCTAACTACTACGCATGTTGAACTCGACCTCCCAAGTAGCCTCCTAAACAAGATGGTGTTTCCATAAACTTAAACCATAGAAATATCTGTAGAACACAATTGTCTAATATTCTTGGCCAAAATAAACACTGACTTCCCTACAAAGGTCAACCGCTCGTCTGACTTAATCAAGTCCCAACGAAGCACGTGAGAATCGTATAGAATATAGCGTCGAAGCATAGATACATGAAAATCTAAATGAACAACTAAAAATTTTGGTGGTAAGGTCAACTCATAAGCAACCTCCCCAATTGTCTAAAATTTTCAAATGGTATAATATACCTAGGGCTAAGCTTGCCCCTCTTTTCGAACCTCATCATGCCTTTCATGGGCAACACAAGAAGAAATACTTGATCACCAATGCCAAACTTCAAGGCAAGAAGCCTATGGTCTGAATAACTCTTTTTCCTACTCTGGGCTGCTCAAAACCTATCCCAAATCATCTGAAGACTCGCAAAGCAAGTCTGTATGCCTAACCTCTAAAGTATCAAACCAACAGGAGATCAACAACTCCTACCATACAATGCCTCAAAAAAGTCATCTCAATACTCGAATGGTAGCTACTATTTTAAGCAAACTCCACTAAAGCCAAATGCTGCTCCCAGTAACCTCTAAAGTCTATAACTCATGCACTGAGCATATTCTTCAAAACTTGAATAGTTTGCTCTAAATAATTGTTGGTCTCAAGGTGAAAAGTTGTGCTTAGGTCAACCTAAGTAATCAACTCCTCCAAAAATGTCCTCTAAAAGCTAGAAGTAAGTGCCGAACCTCTATCTGAAATGATGGACAAAACTATCTCATGAAGACAAACTACCTCTCAAACATAAATACAGGACAACCTCTCGACACTAAAGGAGATCAGAATAGGTATGAAAAAGGCTTATTTGGTCAGTCGTTCCACTATGACCCAAATGTTGTCAGAACCACGAGAAGTACGAGGTAACCCATAAATAAAGCCCGTAGTCATCCACTCTCACTTCCATTCAGGAAGGGTAATCTCTAAAGTAAATCACCATGTGACTGATGCTCGACCATCGTTTGTCGACAACACAAGAAATAAGCTATAAATTCTACCACTTCCTTCTTCTTACCACCCTACCAGTAATGCTTCTTCAAATTATGATATATCTTAGACATCCCTAGGTGGATGGAATACCTGGAACAATGTGCCTACTCCAAAATCAATCTTACTCATCTATCAACTCTTAGCACACAAACTCGGCCTCCAATTTTCAAAACACCATTAGAATCACGAGATGTCGCGATAGCTTTGTCACTCAACACCTTATCTTGAATCACCATCAAACTGTCATCATCAAATTATTGGCTCAAATTTGCTCCAATAAAAGAGATCTAGCATTAACAAAGGCTAAAACATACCCGGGCATTAAAATATCAAGCGTAACCATCTAGTTAGATAAATACTAAACCTCCATGGTGAAAGGCCGCTCCTGGGTCAAGAGATAAGATAAACTTCGCATATTAGCCAACTTTTGGCTCAAAGCATCTGCAACCACATTATCCTTGCAAAGATGATACTGAATAGTGAGGTTATAATCCTTAAGCAACTAAATCCAATATCGATGTCTCATTTTAAGATCTCATTGATTGAAGAAGTACTAAAGTCTATAATGATCCAAGAAAATCTTAGAAGGAACTCTATGCAAGTAATGACGTCACAACTTCAACACAAATACAAAAATTGACCACTCCAATTATGGGTAAGGTAATTTCTCTCACTGGGCTTTAACTAAGAGAGGCATAAGTAATTATCTGATCCTTCTGCATCAACACCACACCCAAACCAACACTAGAAGAATCATGAAACATAGTAAAACCCACACCCTTCTTGGGCAAGGTCAAAATAAGAGTTGAAGTCAACAAGTTTTTGAGCTTTTGAAGCTCTTGTCACATGTATCAGACCACTGAAATACCAACTTATTTTAAGCTAACTTGGTCAAAGGAGTCACAATAGATGAGAAACCCTCCATTATAAGCCAATAATAACCTATCAAACCAATGAAACTCTAAATCTTAGTAGAAGAAGTAGGTCTGGCCCAATAACAAATCGTCGCTATCTTGGTTGGATCAATCATAATACCATCCTTAGACACCACCTGACTAAAGAAAGAGATAGAATCTAACCAAAACTCACACTTGGAAAATTTGGCATATAACTTCTCATTATGCAATCTCTAAAGTAAAATCTTCAAATATTTTACATGATCACCTTATTATTGGAATAAATCAATTATCATCTGTAAATACAATCACAAAAAAGCAGAGATACGGTTGAAATACCTAGTTCATCAACTTCATGAATGTTAAAGGAGCATTGGTCAATCCAAAAGACATGACCAAGAAATCATAATGATCATACTGAGTCCTAAAAGCAGTATTCGGGATATCCGAAGCTCTAATCTTCAACTGGTGATACCTGAATCTCAAATTAATCTTGGAAAATACCGAAGCACCTTGAAGCTGGTCAAAAAAATTATTAATGCAAGAAAGAGGACACTTGTTCCTAATCGTCACTTTGTTCATCTGCCTATAATCAATACTCATATGTGTAGAGATAATTATTTTTTTTACAAACAAGATAGGAACACCTGAAGAAGATACATTAGGTCTAATGAACAACAAATCTTATAATAGCTCCTTCAATTCCTTCAACTCAGTTGGGTCCATCCTATAGGGAAGGACAAAAATAGGCTTGGTGGCCAACTCTACATTAATAGAAAATTCAATATCACGATCCAGAGGCATCCAGGAAAATCCATAGGAAACATATCCATGAACTCGCGAACAACCCAAATAGAATCCATCGGAGGTGGTTAGGCAATACTAGTATTACATACATAAGCCAAATAAGATAAACAACCTCTCTATACCATGTGACGAGCATGTAGAAAAGATATAAGACCTTGTAAGCCCAAATTAAGAGTACCCTTCCAAGCTAACCTTGGCACACTTGGCGTAGCTAAGGTCACGATTTTGGCATAACAGTCCAAAATAGCATGGTAAAGATCTAACCAATCCATATCCATTATAACATCAAGATGAACCATATCTAGGATAGTCAAATCTACCTAAGTCTCAGGGCCTACAAAGATAACCACACAAAATTGGTACACCTGATCCACTACTAAGAAATCTCATGTAGGGGTAGAATCATAAAAAGGCATAGCAAGTGATAATGATCTCAATCTAGTGACTAAAATTTATATAAAAACACAAATAATCAGCAACACAAAACAAAAATAGTGGAGAAATAAGATATAAAAATTAGAAGAAGCTGAGATAAGAATATAAGAAAGAAGGGATAATTAAATCAATTAAATAAGGAAGAAGAGAACTTGATTTCAATTAGAATAGAGAAACCTGATTTAAATCCACAAATGAGTAACTCTTGCAAAAATCAGGGTTAGGAAGTTTTAGATCAACAATGGAAATCCACTCATCACTAGTCTCACTAACACTATGACTACCCTAAAGGGATTCCACCCTACACTCTTAAAGGAGTTCAATTTTCAATTTATCAAAGTCTAAGGATGAAAAATAGCTAAGACAACTATTTATACTTATTACCTTTATGAAAATAATCTATTACAAAAAATAGCCCAAAAGTGTCTATGTAGAAAATAACCCACAAGGGCCTTACTTGATTTTGCAAATGGCATTTTGATCGCTCATGGCCGCTTGTGTATTTATTGCTCCGTATAATCCTCCAGGATCCAAGCTATCATCTATATGTAAAAGCCCCTTCTAATGTTCCCCATGCCACCTATGCTTGTATCATCCTTTCCTTCTTCAAAAGAATTCATCCTCAAATCCGAACCTTACAAAAATATATGAAGGACAAACAACCAAGAAATTCTCATAGCATGAGGGTTAGCACAAGGGTTAACACCAATATCATCATACTAAGGAGGAACAAATTTGAAATACAACCAAGAATTATTTGTGTTCAATAAGAGAAATGCATTGTAGAATGTACAAAGGATCCATCTATGAGAAATATCCTAGAACAAAGAAACCACAAAGGTCCTAAGACATAATTGTTTCTCTATTCTGCCATAAAACTATACCAAAGGTGGTATCACCATTGGTTCAAACGCCCATAAGGGTTTATCCAGGTCAAAGATATGAAAGACCCATATAGTTTGGTCACAAAAGTAAATGGACCAACCCAAGAAACCCCTACCTCTATATAAAACCAATCTAATACAAAAAGGGACATCATCATATCAAAGATGTAGTAGAGAAAGGAAACAAGAATATGAGCCTCATCCAAGATATTGCCATATACAAGAGTGCCAACATGTTCAACAGATCTGACAAGCAAATCACTACAAGTTGAAACATCCAAGGATAGAATAATGATGTATAGATACACATTACCCTTTCTTTCAGGACAACTTCCCACGAGAAGTGAGTTCACAATCATGCCACTAGAGGTGTTGAGGAATTGATTAGAAAATAATTCAATCCAAAAATAATGGTCCTCCTAGCAAGTTGTGTTCCCTCTATTTATGATATTAATCATGATCATAAGAGTCCCAATCAATACTTTAGATTTTCTAACCCTATGAAGGTGAAAAAAAGTCCTGAACATCCATGGACTCTTCCAAGTTACAACTCACTGGTTATCTTGACCAAGCAACACATCATAAGTGCTATATTTTATTTCATTACCACGGTCAAATGCAAAAATACTCCACAAAAATAGGTTAAGAAAACACCATGCCCTATTTGTACTCTTATCTTCACAAAACATATTCCACTCAAAGTCATGAGTATCATCATACACAAACAAATAATATAGAAAGGTGTTACACAAGTCAATTTCATCTAATATATCCTCATGAAAAGGTTCACTCATTTATTAAAGTACACTAAGTCCTTGACCATGAATAGGAACACATAAAGATGAAGGGATAATTGTAACACATACATCACCTTCCTTTTGAACACCAACCCTTCGAATAAATATATTATCGTCTTTCAAGAAAAGATTTCTATCATTTAAAAGTGTGTCATCACACCATAGTGGATTTTTAAACAATTAGTAGCCTTGAAGAGTGGCTACACTTCCAGTATTATAAGACACACCACTAAATTCATCATTCACATTAGTCATGTCATCATTAAATAAGAGTTATCCCTCAGTACATACTCCACCTCAAGATCCTCATGACAAGAATAAAAAATGGAATAAACACCTAAGGAATCACCACCTATAATTAAAGATCCTACATGACTAATTACATGACCAACTATATCATTAACATCACTAAATTGAGGTTCATTTATCACATCACATAACTTCTTAATTAGTAGGTCATACTTACAAGCAAATTAGTCATCGCCACAATTAACACTAGTCGGTAGCACGTTAAGCTCAAAAGCGTCTAGCACATAATTACCACTATTGGACCCAAATAATATTTGACTACCATTATTACATGATAATATACTTTCACTCAAGTTATAATTGCTAACATTAGGTGGACTCCAATCGATCTTACTTGATAAATCAATCCGGTCATCTATAGGATCAACTAGTATTTGAACACCCATAATAATGGCATTATCATCATGCAATAAGGTGTCATCATTGACATTACAAAGCAAAATCTCCTTAAGCATATACACACATAAGATACAATAGCCAACTTGCATTTAACTATCCCTATTACACGGTAATGCATTTTTATGCAAGTCACAAATGCTAACACTGGGTGGACTCAAATTGATCTTACTAGAAAAATCAATTCGATCATCTATAAGATCAGCTAATGTTTGGGCACTCAAAATAATGGCATTATATCATGCAACAAGGTTCCATCAAGATCATCACAAGGCAAAAAATCTTTAAGCTCACACATATATATGCCATCACTTACACTCAATCGGCTACTAACCACACAAGAATCTTCTATTTTTGACAAAGTGTATGGTTTAGCTTTGTTACCTTGTAGATCATAGAAAGTATTGCATTCACCTTGCTTTTCAACATTGGCGCACACTTGCTTCTTTGGGAACTTTGTATCACCACATAATTCTTTATTGTTCAAGGTGTGTCACTAGGCTTATTTCCAAGGATACCTTCACAAAAATTGAAGTAACTAGAAGGAAAGAGAGGTTACAAAAGTTAGTATAAGGTTGCAACAACCCTCTCATATCACTCTACATAATGTCTCATTTTTCCACTCTAGAGTTGTTACATATCACACCCTTACACCGCTCAATCTTTTGTCTCTTAATTTTATTAGAGTTCGGGTAAGTGCCAAGGATCCCTTGTGAAGGGTTTGGAGATCCATTCACCTCTAGCTTCAACTTTGGTGCGTAAGGAGTGTATGTGCTGACTTATATGTTCAACTCCTTAGAACCAACCTCACAAGAAGTATTTTGTTTTGCCTCCAAAGCCAACTTCTTAGATTCAACTTCATGATGCGTAATTTTCCTTCTTTGAAATATTGACTTGGACTTTCAAGTAGTCGAGAGCAATCATCTAATTTTTCATCCCATCAAATTTTTCATTCAAAACTTCCCTCAATGAAGTATAATCTTTCATCAACTCATTAATTATTTTGCTTGCATCAACATTATTAGGGAATGTTGGAGAAAAGAGAAGTTACCCTTGAAGATCCATGATGACACAGTACCAATCTTGTGTATATGGAAGTCCATGACTTTGGAACCATAGAATTTGCAAACACATATGACAAGAATCCAAGGGAACTACATCACACCAAACCTCTTATTGATAAATTACATGTGAAATTGATACTTTAACTCTCCTATCAACCAAAAATCTCATTCGTGTAACAAAAGGATTTTGTTTTGGAAAGAAAGGAAACCCGAGCATGCTAACCATTAAGGGGGTTATAGAGTTGATGACATTATAATCATCCCCACAACTTCAAGATCCACTTTCCCACAAATTATCATTTTTATTTCAAGAACTCATCATTTTGGAACATGCATTTTTGAAACATTGAGTTTGGTTTACTATCATGGACTGTTGATCTTTCTATCCTACCTACAGAACTCAACAAACGAGTTAGTAGAAAAATTCCTCATGTCTCTCATATGTGGAAACTCTCAGCTCACCTAAAGTGTCTTCCCAAAGTTGATAGAAAACTTCCATTGTCCGATCAATTCACAAGGTCACTTATTCTTTATGGAAGAATGAATTTTTTTTCAAAGAAGAATGGACGACTCAATTAAAACTAACGGACTTGAATCAAGAAAATTAACAATGAAATAAAATGAAAAAAGAACAAGAAAAAAATTGAACTAAAAGAACTTGGTAATATTTAGTAGGGTAATCTACTAATAAAAATCAACTTTGAAGCTAAAGAAAAGGATAAATTAAGAAAATAAACTAAATTAAAATTAAGAAAAGAAACTAACTTATCAAGATTTTCACTAAAGAAATTAATTGGGAAGAAATTTAATTGAAATCCATGGATAAAATGCTTCAAAAAGGTGAAAAATCTGAAAAAGAGCTGAAAATTGAGCTCAAAATCCATGGTAAAAAGGGCTTCCAAGAATTCTACCATATGATCCCCCTTATACTACCTTTTACCTAATCTTTTCCCTTTTTGGTCTTTTTTTTAAACAAAATATTACACCTCCTTTTCCTTTCCCCTTTTTGGATCAAACAACGCCTTTTCAATAATTCTTCTTTAACAAGACATGAATTTCATGAAGAACATCAACAATATAGATGAATTTCAAAAATTCATATTTCCTTCATTTTATCTCCAAATTCAGTAAAATTTGAGATTTTAAGCTCCTTTTGATATGGAGATCAAACCCCAACACTTTTAAACCCTCAATTCCAATCCAATCAAATCATATTTTTAGACCTATTTTCTTCTTCAAGCTATGAAGAACACCATTAACAAAATGAACTCCAAAATTGACAACTCCTTCGTTTTGTTCCAAATTTGATTTAATTTAAGATTTAAGATCCTATTTCTATAATGAACAAAACCCAATACTTTTCAAGCTCCAATTTAACTCAAAATTTTTAGATTTAGAAACTCACTTCAAATTATGAAGAACACATGAAGAACACAATGAAGATGATGCATTTTCAAAATTGACCTCAATGTATCAACTCTATTTGCTCCCAACTTTCAGATTCGAGCTCCTTTTGGTAGAGAGAACAACCAATGATACAAATAAACCTTCAATTCCACCTATATCTTCAAACCTACTTCAGCTTCCTCGTGTGTTTTCAAGCTCAACAATGGTGAAAATTAGAAATTCTTTCTAAATCAACTCAAATTTTTAGATCTAGATCCCTAAATACTAGGAAAACACTAATCTAGTGGTAGAAACACAAATAAACTCAATCGACTAATTTTCTTTTTGAAATTTCCAAAAATGTTTTTCACTATTTTTTTATTTTCAGATTTATGAACATAGGATTAACATTCATAGAAACAAATCCCTAGCCTAAGCTTTGATACCAAGATGCTAATGATCTCAATCGAGTGACTAAAATTAATATTGAAAATGTAGACAAAACAACAACACAAAATAAAGATAGTGGAGAAACAAGATATGAGAATCAGAAGAAATTGAGATAAGAATAGAAAAAAGAAAAGCTAATTGAATCACTTAACCAAGGAATAAGAGAACTTGATTTCAATTAGAATAGATAAACTTGGTTTGAATTAACAACTAAGTAACTCTTGTGAAAATCAAGGTTAATAAGGTTTACATCAACGATGGGATTCCACCCATTACTACTCTTACTAACACTATGACTACACTAAAGGTATTCCGCCCTACACTCTCAAAGAAGTTCAATTTTAAATTCATTAGAGTCTAAGGATGAAAAATGGCTAAGGCAACTATTTATACTTATTTCCTTTACACGAATAACCTAAAAGTAGCTATTTTGGAAATACCCCATAATGGCCTTTCTTGATTGCCCAAATGGCATCTTAATCACTCATGGACTTATGTATTTGTTGCCCCATAGAATCCTCTAGGCTCCAAGTTATCATCCATATATAGAAGCCCTTTCTAATTTTTTTCATGCTAACCATGTTTGTATCATCAAGGGGCTCACGTGTAATATCTAATCCAGAAGAAAAATATGTAGACACATAAGAAAATATAGACCCAAGGTCAAGTAACACAAAATTATACTTGTAACAAAATGGGATGATATATGTAATAACTCTGTCAGAAGCCTTTGACTTAGGTCTCCCAAGTATAGCATAACACTGACTATGTCTGCTTCTGGACTGAGTAGCCCCATGACCATCTCCACGAGCTCTCTTACCTCTACCTCTAGCACTACTAACACCACCCATACCACTCTGTGATCCACCTCTCTTTAGATATCAGAGTAAGCAATATTGAAGCTGAGAACTCTGTTAAGTGGGTCCATACATATGTTGGGGAAAATCCTTGGCCAAATGGACAAACTCATCACATTTAAAATATCTCCTAGGTCCTAACTCAATTTGAGATGGTATAGATGAACAACAATGACCGCCCTGTCCTGAAGAATCGATCCTAGAGCCTCCACTACATGACCTGATACCTGGCTACCAGAAACGGCAGAGTCTAAAGGTCCACCCCCTAATCTCTATAATATAGCTTGAACCAGCCTACCATGATAACCATGGGAACCTTTATTAGAGAATATCTACCTTAGGAGTCATGTCTACTAAACTTTCTCTGACGACGTACCTTCTTGGTGGCTCTATGAGTAACCTATATAATAGACTCGATCATCTTGGCATGCTCAATAATACTCTAGAAAAAAGCCCTTAAAATTACCATCTAGGTTGTAGCCAACTGATATGAACCATCTAACCCCTTCACAAACTTTTTAATTCTCTTAAATACGATGGAGATGCTAGCTGCTGAATTTCTGGATAAGGTGTGAAATTATGCCTCATACTCAGCAATAGACATGGAGCTCAACTTCAAGTAATCAAACTTATCTCTCATTTGATCTCTCAAGTTATACATTACAAACCTCTCTAACAAGGCCTTAGAAAACTAAGTCCATGTCATAGTAGGCAAACCCAAAGGCCTACAATAAGCAAAAAACCTCCATCAATCCCTAGCCACACCCATCAACTAATAGGTAGTATAAGTAACTCTATGAGACTTAAGGGATCCAAGAATATGTAATTTTTACTTGAAATCAATCAAAAACTCATAGGAATCTTTGCCAATAGCTCTACTAAACTTAGGTAAGAAAATAAACCTCTCAAATATCTTCTTATCATCAGAAAACATAGTTGTACCCAAAGTAACTAGAGGGACAGTAAGTCTGGCAGGCAAAGAGTCTATATATGTGGGGTACCATACATTATGACTATACCACAGAAGTAGGAATACATAAGCAAATACCGACACTTATAGGATAAGATTTTGGCTATGTGTGAGAATGGTTTGTAATGCACCACCCATTCCATGGGAGCAGGGGTCGCACCATCCCTCTATCGCGAAGGCACACTGGAACATCCAATTTAACGTCTAAACTTTGTCTTGTGCATTTCTCTTCCATCCCAAGCCTTTTGGTGTTATTTCCACTTAGTTTCGAGCTTGTTCATCATCCATGTATCATCATAATCAACTCACTAAGAATACTATAGCATCAAACACCACGGATTAGATCTCAAAACAACAAAACATTCAAGACAATGAACTAGAAACTTAAGTTAAGACTAGTTTTGTAGATTTTGATCTTTAACTTAGTTTTGACTGTTGGCCTAATTCAATTGAACCTTGAACACTATAAACAAGTTGCTACACACATAATTGCATAATCATACCATGAGAACTCATTCAACACATTATAATCCATCGCGATTAACTAGAACAACACCTAGCTCGAGCTTGTAACACGAGTTTTCTCATTTAAACTCCAAGTGACCAAATTAAGTACAAACTTGTTTGAAATCCACCATGAACATTGTAATCAAATTCTTAAATATTTAGATGCTAAATTATATCATCAGTAACACATTAAGAACACATTTAGTCCTTAAAATAAGACTAAATAATCTCGGATAACAACTCTGAGGTGCATAAATCCACCTCAAATCACCACCCCACACTTAAAGTCTTGTTCGTCCTCAAATAACTCTTTACTCTAAGCATCATAAGAAGAGGAGACTCTATACTTTTACTACAAGTAAGACACACAAGATAGTACTATATTGACTACACAGAATACAAGTTCCTACATTACGCATGTTACAAACACAATTGACAGTTCAAGATTACCACTTTAAAACACTCTAGCCTCCAGAATTGACTCATCAAATTTCCAAACGCATACATATTTTTCAATCAAATACATCATATAATTCACCTAAATATCATTAAACATGTGCCCTCGTAATAAGAGAGTTACCCATAAGCACTTACATAAATAAAATTTATCACAAACTGGGTATAAGAATCAAATTACGCTCTCTCTCCCAAAGAATTCACAAGTTAAACAAGATGAACCATAGGATTGCCCTTAGGGATCATTTGGTAGAGTGTAAGAATAATGCAAAATATGGTGTGTTAGTAATGCTTGTATTAGTAATATTTGTGTTAGCTATGCTTACATTAGTTATGCTTGTATTTTTCTTATAAAGTGTTTGGTTTGATGTATTAAAAATAACATGAATTAAATAATTTCTAAAAAAAAAATTATTACAAAAATATCCTTCATATATATGTTGGAAAGGATGTGAAATTTTTTTTTTTGTAATAATAGTGTCTTTAATTATGTTAATGCGTGTATTGGATCCATTCATTGCTAATACAATGAATTTTGAGGTATTAGTAATACACACCACAATACATAATAGAGTGTATAACTAGTGCAAGCATTAGTTATACATAGGGAGCAAAAGTATACCAAACAAGGTATTAGTAATATACATTAAACTAATGCATGCATTAGTTTTCCAATACACTCTACCAAATGACCCCTTAGTGTATTACTCTACTAATATCAAAATGATGAAGCTTAGGATCAAGTAGGTCTTTAAGGGTTGTAATATAGGCTAAGGGATGGGTAGGAACTATTTTGGCCAAGAATAGTGACTATCTTCCCTAAGTGATTTAATACATCACATTATACAATTAAGATCTATCTCTAACAACCAACTTTCACCTCCACTACCTTCACACATCTTTACTTTTACCTCATCTTACTAAGCTCATTGATATACACTATGGTGGGAGTATAGTTTATTAATTCTTGATTCAATTTTAGCACAAATTTTCTTTAACTCCCAACCATAACACATCAAGTGTACACACCAATAACTACTACTTTGGGGCTTTACTTTCATATTTCCCTTCTTTAATTTTGAACTCCTTAACTCAATTAACTTTCAACTGAAGCACTTAGGAGCTTTAGATCAAATTAAGGTCTATCAAAGAAAGGGATTAGACTCCAAATGAGGCTGCCAAAGAAAATAAGCTAAAGGATCAATGGGGTTAACTAGGATTATACACAAGGGTAGGTCGAAAGAGGGTATGAAATATGGCTATCAAAGAAATTCCTATACCATCTCCTAAACCCACGCTCTTTGTTTCTCTTTACACATACACCGGGAAAGTTCTAGCATCAAATGCAACAAGGAATACACAATAACTTATACGCACGTGGTGCATGCTTAACTCAAGTAGGATCATCATAGAAACTCAACCAAACAATCACATGAATTCAACATTAAGCCAACAAGTACAAGAGTCAAAATTATAAGCCTAGGAGTCTCAAAAGTAATAATTCACACAATCAACATGCTTTTATAACCAAACACTTACATCATGCAGTCAAATATCACACCAACAAGAACATCCCACTTATTTCTAACATAATTTTTTTAAAAAAAATACTCCTAAAAATGGGATTTCCCCACCCCACACATAAAAATCTACTTTGTCCCCAAAGTATACTTTAAAGGTAGAGATAGATATAATCCCTGGGGCCTCTAGGCCTAGCTAGTATCATCTTCTTGCATTAAAAGGGTTCGGAGACCCCACACTCAGTCTTCGCTATGCTCCTTAGCTCAGGTTTTCCAGTACTCAGACTTTCCATCAACCTGTAACTCAATAAAACAAAAAACTAGAGAAGGAAAAACTAAAAATACTAAAAAAAATGTACCTTAAACTTGGGTTCCCTCCCAAGCAGCACCTGATTTAGTGTCGTGACATAACCCAATCTTCGACTCATCCATTTTTTTATCCTCTTCCTCCTACTCGGAGGCCATCTTCTTATTCGTTTCTTACCTCTTGAGTGTGAACTTTAAATGTCAGCAGCTCTCTCAATAATAGCCTTTTCAGGCTCATCAATCTACATTATTTTGGGTTGAGGTATTGGTGGCTTATGCAGCTTAATAAGAAAGTCCAAAGAGGTCCTTGGTGGAATAAAATCCACCACCCCATACTTATTCCCTTAAATCACTATAATCATGCACAAATATTTCTAGTGGGATAGTGTGTTGAGGGGTTTGTACACTTTGAAACCTGCCTCTTCATCATCAAACTTTATTATGAGCATGCCGCTCTCACATCTATCAATGCTCCTCCCATCACAAATAATGGATGTCCTAAGATGACTGACACTTTTTTATCTACCTGAAAATCTAACACAATAAAATTAACAGGAAAATAAACTTACCAAACTTAATGAGAACATTCTTTATGATTCCTTCAGGACGGGCTATGGTCCGGTCTTCCAATTGGAGTAACACAGAGCTCGGTATTGGCTTTCTCAAGCCCAAAGTGTTGAAAAAAGAGAGGGGAATCAAGTTGATACTTTCCCCTAAATCACTAAGTGCATAGACCAACTCACTATTGCCAATTTTAAAGGGTAGCATGAAACTCCCAGGGTCTTTGAGCTTTTTGGGCATCTTCTACATAACCATAGAACTACCCTCCTCGGTGAGTGCTACTATCTATAAATCCAATAACTTAACTTTGTTAGTAACTACATCCTTCAAGTACTTAGTGTACTTGGTCATTCCCTGCAAAACATCTAAAAAAGAAAGACTAACATAGAGCTCTCTGAACATATCAAAGAACTTCTTGAAGCATGCAACCTCCTTTTCTTTTCTAAGCCTCTGTGAGAAAGGTGGTGGTGGTCTCCCCTTCACCTGTTCAGCAACTTTGGTTCTCGAGTACTCAGGTTTTCTCAAATTTTCAGCAACTTTTTCATCTACCTGTTGAGGAACCAACTTCGCATCTACCTCCTTACAAGAGTGTAAGCGGTCGTTGTCAAATATATAACCCAACTAGGTTGGGCTCGAATTTCATAGGGAATATGGTGCTAATTAAGTTGTATGCAGATTAGTTGACTTTTAATCATTCGTTTTCATAAAATAAATAGGGGGTTTGATTCAGTTCACAAATTTATAGTTTCAAATTAACAAGATGAGAGATGTGTGGTATTTGAATCTAGAAAAATAGAAAGCTAGGGTTATGTCCACCTTGTAGTTTTCAATACTTTATAATTATGGGATTTAAGAGTTCATACATGCATCATGCTTACAGAGAAACGTATTGCATTTAATAACATAATCCTAGTGTTTCTCAACCATCAAAGACTAATTCACTTTAGTTCTCTTGAATCAAAAGTGTTTACAAAAACAATACGAAATCTCCAAGTAGTTAATCCTGTTAAGGCATTAACATATGAAATAGGGGTTGGAAATCCTATTTTCTTGTCACTACTCTCTTTTCTAAACATCAACCTTTCTATCGAACAAGTTGTGTTTTAAGGCATATCCTCTATGTTTGCAACCATGAGAATTCAAGATAAGCGAAGAGAGTATGATGTAAACAAATCAATGCATAATGAATTCAAAACCCAAAGTAATATATTGTATACTACAAGGCTTCCATAACCCTAACTAATAAACTTAGCTACTCATGAGTAAAACAGAAATCACAATAGAAATATTCATCATACCAAAAAGTGAACCCAATTTTTGGTGGAGAAGAAGAAGTTGAGTTTCTCCCTTAGTGTTAAGCCGCCACTCTCAGTGCAAAAATAATATAGAATAATGAATAATACGTGATTTTTCAGCATCAAGTAGTTTTAATAACTTTTCCCTTATAATTTCCTTCTAAGTCCCTAGACTAACTCTAAATGACAAATTAGTCTTGGACATAGTTTTTAGGCGCCACATTTGGTCCAGACCGCTACTCTTTCTTGTGTCATATGCCATCCACATTCCATAGTCCCATTATGTCTCCATCTACCTCTAATGCCTGAAATCATACTAATCACATTGGTTAGCTCAATTACATAGAAGTAGAGTAAAAACATAAGAAACTAGGCACTTTGTTCTCCAAACTTAGCTAAATTATGAGTAAGTTATGGTGCTTAGGCATATAAATACACCCAAGATCGCCACCCCACACTTAAAGCTTTGTTCTTCCTCGAACAACTTATCCATTTATGCATACTACACACGAAGGAAAAACAAGATGGTCATATAGGCTCACACAACAATTATGAATAGGAAGTAAATTCATGGATCATTACTAGAGACAACCTACCCTAATAATAGACTCATTAAGTTGGAAAATTCATGCATACCATTTAAGCAAAGAAATCATATAAATTACCCAACCTTCATCAACCATGTGCCCTCACAACAAGAAAGTTACCCATAATCACTCACAACCATGCAATTTCTAATAAAATGGATACAAGAATCAAGTTGCGCTCACTCTCACAAAGAATTCTCAAATTACAACTGATGACCATATGCTTGCCCTTAGTGTAATGCTTTACTAAGATCAGAATGCTAAGATTAGGATCAAATAGGTCTTTTACGGGTTGTAATACAGGCTAAAGGATGGGTAGGAACTATTTTGGCCAGAAATAGTGACTATCTTCTCTAAGCGCTTTAATACACTACATTATGCAACTAAGACCAATTTCTAACAACCAATTTACACCACTTTTATCTATCCATATCTTTTGTTTCCACCCCATCCTATTAAACTCAATTAATAACAATATGGTGGGAGTATGCAACCCTTTTAAAAAAAAATTTTGCATCCATTTCATGTTACGTAGCCATATGATATCCACCCTCAACTTAAGATATTTGCCTTAGTTGAGGTGCACAATGTCCAAGAAGGACCAGGGCCAAAATAGGTTCATTGTAACATGTCCGGGATAAAATTTGGAGCTTTTTCAACAATTTTTGCTACTCCCAACCACATCAATTTCACATGCCAATAACTAGACTTTGGGGCATCAATTTCACCTTTTTCCTCTTATTGTCACTCCTAACTCAAATTGATTTTACATTAAAGCGCTTAGGAGATTTTGGATCAAATTATGATCTATTAAAGAATGGGTGAGGCTACATATGAGGCTAATAAAAGAACAAGCTAAAGGTTCAACAGGGCTAGCTAAGATAATGTGCAAAGGTAGGTCAAAAGAAGGCATAAACAATGGTTGTCAAAAAAATGCTTAAATTATCTCCTAAACTCATAATCTTTATTTCGCCTTGCACACACACCAGGAAAGTTCTAGCATCAGCTGCAATAAGGAATATATAACGGTCTTACACACTCATGGCACATGGTCAACTCAATTAGGAGCATTATATATTTTTGACCCAACAATTAAATGAATTCAAATAAAACCAACAATCACAATAAGAGTCACAACTAGAGCCTAGGTATTTCAAACGTAATGATCCATCACATACTTATGTTATAATGTCATGTGATCCATAAGAACAGTTATATGAAAGTAAATGATTAATTTTCTCTTAAGACGGTCGTTATTCGTCCATCATCGAGAAAAACACGCAATTATGACCAAATCAAATAAACATCTAACAAGAAACAATATAAACAACATAACTAATCCTATCACAAAAGTATACTAAGGAGAAGGTACTATTTTCTTACAAAACAAGTAGCAAAGTAACCAACCACCCCATAGTATTTAAATGACAAGCTATGTCAACTCTTAAGATGATTCCACATGAACCTCCATGCTATTGATATGTGTTGATAGTACAATTATGCAATGAACATGATATTAAGGTTGTGTAAGTACTTCCATGTGACATGAAATCTTTTCCATGCAATACATTGTTGATAACCATACTTAGTATGAAATCCCTTATGTACGATATTATGAATTGTGGACTCAAATCTTGTGATCAAGTCATGTCATGTGTGTCAGTTTCCTTCCATCGAGTCCTGGTGGTATTCGTATCCAAAAAACATAGTTGTGTGCCTAGATCTATGTTATGTCGTCACGATTATCTCAGTCAAGCCATAATCTATAGAACTCAACCAGTCATGTGACTCAGGAAACCTCAGAAATCTCATGATCTCAGTAAAATCTCAGATAGTAGTGCTATTCCGTCAGTCAATGGAAGTCAGTTACTCAGTCCATGTACAGTCAGTTAAATCATGTTCAATCTCTTCAAATAGGAGTAGAAGTTAGCACCGAGTGAACCCAAGGATGGGAACTCACCTGCCAGTTTAGGGTGTGATTCTTAGCAGTCATCCTTGTGTTCCAAAACTACGTAGCCAGCGTAGGTTGAGACATCTTAACCTATCAGACTAGGGTTGATGAGGTAGCTTAACCTATCAGTTTAGTGTTCCCACCGTTCTCATTTGAGTACCTGCCAGATGGGGGTCACTCACAACTGTCCTTACCAGTGGCGTGGTATTGACACCCCTCCAGTTGGGGCAGAGATTGGACCCCAACATTGCTATATGCATTATTGGGGCATGTCGGTTAAACAACTACCTCCCACAGTTTCAGGCTCAGTCTCAGTAAAAGAGCTCAGATAGTTCATCAAATAGCAGTATACCAAGACTGCCAGATACAGTCAAATTCAGTTATAGTACGGAACTCAGATAGTTCCATCAGACCCAGGATTGTCAGACACAGTCACCCATGTTGACAGAACCATAGTTTCAGTCATGATCAGTTATCAGTAAACTATGTATTAGCGTACAGATTTAGCTATCACGCATTCGCGATCTCAATTTCTATGTATGCATGTTTACACTCTCACGTTCATATCAGTTAGTTAGTTAGCATTGTTTATGCATGTAACCCTATTTATGTTTAGCCTACCTCACTCGTATACTCAGTACTCCAGTTGTACTGACGCATTTGCGCTATGGTGCTTTCTTTTTATGTTACACCATAGGTTCAAAGACACGAGTGCCAGACCAGCAGTAACATTCGCATTCCAGTAGACAAAGCTGCAGTGAGTCCTCTTCATTCGAGGACGATATGATTTGATTTATTTATTATTTCAGTTAGCTATCAGTTTACGGAGTTAGTTGGAGACATGTTCCTTCAACTCCTTATTCAGAAAGTGTTTAGAGCCTCTCAGATTAGTTCAGTTTTGATTCAGACTTCAATTATCTTAGGTATTTTTTTTCACCCACATGGATGTTATAATTATTTCAGTTGAACCTTATGGTCTATTGTTTATGTTTTCCGCATATTACATGTATGTTAAGAAATGTACTGGTACAGATATCAGTCATGGGTTAGCTTATGGTCCCTCAGGGTCATGAGCACCTTGTAGCGTTTCGATTTAGAAAATTGGGGTGTTACAGAACTCTAAGTGACCAAATTAAGTACAAACTTGTTTAACAGACACCATGAACATTGTAATCAAATACTTAAACACTTAGATGCTAAATTATATCATCATTAACACATTAAGCACACTAGTAACCTCAAAATAAGACTAAATAAGCTCGGATAACAACTTTAAGGTGCATAAATCCATCTCAAATCATTAATCCTAAGAAGAGGATACATATTCTTTAAAGTTACTTGTTCAATTGACGGTAATCAATACACATCTGAAGAGAACCATTCTTCTTACGCACAAAAAGAATGGGAGCACCTAACGGATTCACACTAGGGCGGATAAAACCCTTGTCAAGAAGATCCTTTAACTACTTCTTAAGTTCTTTCAACTCGGTTGTAGCCATTCTATAAGGAGGGATAGTGATAGGACGAGTGTACGTAAGAAGATCAATCCCAAAATCAATTTCTCTATCGGGAGGGACACCCATGCGAATGGATTGTAAAGAAGGAACCTCCGAGTTAGAATCCTTAACCCAGACCATATGATAAAGGCACCCCTTGGAAATTAATTTGCAGGCTCTAAGATATGATATGAACCTTTCTTTAGGCACTAAGGAACTCCCTTCACACTCAATAACCAGCTCATTAGGGAATTTCAAAATGACCTTATGGGTTCGACAGTCTAAAGAGGCATAGCACGAATGCAACCAAACCATCATCAAGATGACAACAAAATCTTACATGTCTAATTCAAACAGATCCACCAAAGTTTCCCTACCACCAACAGATACCACATAGCCCCTGTAGACCCTTTTAGCAACCAAAGAGTCACCCACCGAGGTAAAAATAAAAAAAAGGTTCGCAATATACTCGGGATCGAAACCAAAATGCACAGCCACAAATGGGGTCAATAAGAAAGAGTAGACCCCGGGTCAACTAAACATTACACATTATAAGAGAAGAGTTTTAACATACTAATGATGACATCAGGTGATGCCTCAGACTCCTGGCGGGTAGTAAGAGCATACAAGTGATTTCGACCTGTGTTGGTACTAGATGTAGCACCCCTTGGTGCAGGAGCTGAAGATGTAGCAACTGGAACCTTATTAGACCCCGAAGAAACCTTGCCACCAGGATAATCCCTTAGAATATGTCCCAGCTGGCCATAATTAAAATGTCGATTCTTTCCCTTATCACAGAAGCCACGATGCAATCGACAATATAGTCTACAAAGAGGATATGACGGAGCTGACTGGGCCCCACTAGCCTGAGATTAGGCACCTTATTCCCTAGAACCATCACCACTCTAAAAAAGATGATCTTCGGACGGCTTCGAATAAGGAGAACTAGTCATCGAATATGAACCCGAGTTACCCCACTTCTTCTTAGACCATTTCCCATCATCTCTACCACTATACTACTGACCTCCACCCTGATCTGAATACCAAAGCTTTTTACTATGACTCAACCTTATATCCACTTGCTTTTTCTTTCCACCCTAACCTATTACATATACACCACAAGTCTAGAGATGTCAATATCCTTATTTAATAAGGCAGCTTTGCTCTCCAAAATCATCTCACAAGCAAACCGAAAGAAACTTTCCTCATTCTAGCCCTTATGCTAGACATTAGCTCAGGAGCATATCGAGATAACTGGTGGAATTTCAAGGCATACTCCTTCACTGACATCCTATCTTGCTTCAAATTCATAAACTCCTCTATTTTTGCCTCCCTCAACTCTTGAGGAAAAAAGTGATCAAGAAAGGCACTAGAGAAATCCTCCCACAAAGCAGATTTAGTATCATCATCCCTATGACGCTCCTATTCCTCATACCATTGGTACGCCACATCCTTCAATTGATAAGCAGTGAATTCCACACCCTCTACCTCAGTAGCATACATAACCCAAAAGATGTTTTCCATCTCATCTATAAAACTTTGAGGATCTTCCTCAATCTTAGTACCAGTGAAAGTCGAAGGGCTCGACTTCATAAACTGGCCAACTCTATTGGCGTCAGATAAACTCCCAATAAAACCAACAAAACCCATCTCACGTGACTGAGTCAACAGATAAAAGGATTGGTGGAACTCAGCATTAGTGATATCTCCTCGAGGTGACTGAACAAGAGTGTCACCCACT
This sequence comes from Capsicum annuum, assembly GCF_002878395.1. Taxonomy (NCBI): domain Eukaryota; kingdom Viridiplantae; phylum Streptophyta; class Magnoliopsida; order Solanales; family Solanaceae; genus Capsicum; species Capsicum annuum. The sequence continues at coordinate 200,438,333 of NC_061113.1, forward strand.
AGAGAAGGATTAGTGGAGACAGGTGGGATTCCACAGGTATAATCAGAAGCAGCGAACCTAGACCGAGTTTGTACCCCATAAGTTAGACGAGATTCGCCAACATTGTCCTCAGGAGGGACAGGTGAGTTTTCATGGGCTTCAGAATCATCTGGGAGGCATGATTTGAAAGAGGAATAAATGAGAGTTAGAGGAATCCAAGACCTTAGACTCTATAGCTCTAAAATAAGACAAACAGTAAGGGAAAACATTCCTAAGTGCCTCATGGCCTATCTCTTACAAGTGTGATACGCTACACACTTATAAAAGAGACTCTACTTGACATGATTTTGTGAACACCAAAATTACCATGAACCTAGGATTTAATACCAAAATTATCATGACTCGAACTAGGGCCTGGCCATGACGGGCATCTTAAGTACACTGAGGACTAGAGACCACCCTTTTAGCCTATTCCAACGTAACCAATATATATATGACAAGATAGGAAAGATAAACCTAAAAGTCTATATAAGATCAATATCCAAAATACATCCAAAATACCAAAACTAATACCGAATATCAACCATAATACCCGTATCCACTATAGTCCAATAAAGTCTCTAACAAATCGAATACCAGTAAAATATCAGGACATGACCCCGACCATAGCCAAAACAAATCTAAGATAAAGTCTAAGACAGGGGAAATCAAAACATGAAATAAAGTTTTCCAAAGGATGAAAGCTCACCACTTTAAGTTAACTCTCGATCTAACCACGAACACCTGATCACTGTGCAAAAAGGTAGACTTACCTTCGTATCCTAGATCGTATAGGTATACATCTAGAAATGGTTAGTGGTTGGAGCGCTGGCATGTAACTCAGGGATAAAGTAGTAAAGTAATGCCATAATCCTTAATATGAATACCAATAAAACCCAATGCACAACATCATATGCAATACACACATATATATGTATATCATATGCCGGGGAAAAGGAATAAGGTTTAACATGCATTTTTAAATCATTAACTTGGACTGTGTAGCTCTGCTATCCTAAGGACACCCATGGGATATATGGATTCAGCTTCCCCTGTTGAAAGTGCCCCAGTGCGTGTTAGTTGCATGTACCGGAGAAAACTCGAGAAGGTTAATGCCATCCTCAAAATATAAAGTGTGTCTCATGCACACGATCACCATGACCAAACCTCACGTTGGCAAGTATGAATTTCTAGTATCAGTCTCCCCAGGACCTCCACCTTCCACGGCTTAGCTACACAATCCCCTTTAAGCCCATATTAAAATCATTTACACATTTCAAACCATTTACCAAGGATTCTTTTAATTAGGAATTTTTCACTAGTATCGTCATACCAAAATTAGAGCTTGCAAGTCTATTTCATTTTTACCATACAAAACCATTAAACCAAATTGACTCCACAATTGCCACCAAGGCCTTTCCAAAACCATTTGAAAACTAAAACAATTCCATTCATGTTTTATTTACCATTTATGCAATGCAAGGTTTCAAAAAAGAATAGTCAAACCAAGTGATAAATCATTCCAAAACCTATTATGCAAGTGGGTCGAGGTTATTATCAATTTTTGTACCAAAACTAATTATTTGGGAAATCCATTGTACCCCTAAATTCATTCACCATTCCCATGCACCCAAAGAGTTTATACATAATCAATTCAATGCATAACAATTCAATAATAATCATGGGAAAACATTTAAACAAACACATTCAAAACCCTCAACCCCTAGTTCAAAACCCAACGTCAAAATCATGCATAATAATAACCAATCCATGCCATAAAGAAAAGATAAGTAGAGGGAAAGAGGTACATGCCTTAATTGCAAAGAAATTCGAAGAAAATCATACCCTTAGGACCCTAGATGATCACCTCCTTGAATCCTAGCCTTGAGTTGAAAAGGGGAATTTAAGAGAGGGTTGTTGAGAGTAATAAGAATGACCTTCGTATATTGAAAAATGATAGAAATAGGTCCTTATAGTGATTAAAAATTATTTATAGGTGAAAGGAACCCTTTACCCCTTATCTCATTTTAAAAAGAACAAGACAGCTCAAAATTACTATAGGTCCGTACCACCGACCTTATCGCGGAGGTCCAGCCTCTGTGTCACTAACCTTATTATGGTGATTATCTTTCTTGTCACGGAGGTTATCACAGAGACTAACCTCCGTGGCACATTAATATGGCGGAGGCTTATTGCCTTCGTGACCCAAAACCACCCCAAATTTCGTCCGAAAATTTCAAAACTTTTTTATTTTACCTTTTTAACATCCCCGAACATAATTTGAGTTAAAATTTGATATTTCAAGAACGAAAAGGCCAAAAATAAATTACCAAAAATTTTGAGGGAGTTACATAAACTTTTGAAAAAGATAGTTTTCAACAAATTAACCCCCGGGATCCCTTTAAGTCATATTTCACTATTTTTTCAAATTGAGGATCGAGAAGCAAACTACAGGGTTCGAATTCAAACCAACCCCGCTATTAATTTAAATTTGACAATCCAAACCTAATGGAATTATTCAAATCGTCATCCCATACTCAAAGCATCAAATATTGACCAAAGTCAATTATAGAACTTTTAAAGCCTCTAAAAATTACAAACTCTCCCAAATCACTCCTGATCGGATAGAAAATTGTGCCAACTATTTCCACAATCCAAAATAAACATGTAGAAACTAAGGAAAGGGCAAAATGGTCAAAATATATAAAAAATAATATTTCACACTTTAGGTTATTACAAACATATGTTTTTTTATTGGATTTTTTAATATAAATATAGTGTCTACTGTCTCGGCCCAAAAGTTGAGGTCATGATGACAGTTATCTCGGTTGATCTTGATAAGTAAGTCAAGTTCCCAAAAATTGAGAAAATTCAAAAACTATAATGAAATAGAATAAGAGAGATTTCTAGAACAAAGTCATGCCATAAATATACACAAATATGGAAGTCTGAACAAAATACATAACCATTCCAAAATCCCGTATCATAAACACAAGAGCATCTAAAAACCCATACCCGAATATGAAATAATACTGTATTGTTTCAGTTTCTGTGTACTTATATATTAGAACTGTTAGTAGAGATAGTGTGAGCAACTGTTTAGGAATTTTCTATTTACAGGTGACGTGCTCATAGTATATTTTACTCATCTTATTTTCTGCATTGCTTAGTTGGTCTATGATAACTACTGAGTATATGTGGACCGTACTCACCCCTGCTGTATTCTTTTGGTGCAGATCCTAGCACCAGTATGACTCACTGAGGCTAATTCGTGTAGTGGAGTTGGTGAAACTTTGAGGTACTAACCCACTCTAGGCTTTTTAGAATCGACTCGAGGCCTTTTTTATTTATTAGTTGTCTTAACTTCTATTTCTGATAAAGGCTATATATTTTCAGTTTCGAATATTATATTAGATGCTTTTATTTTATGATACCATATTTTAAAATTGGATTTTATAGATTTCTTTCATGTTTCATCGTAATTATATTTTGTGTTGTGCTTGACTTCGTTCTAGAAGTCTCGCATGGATGTATGTTACTATGATTGCTTGTTTTCTTTATCAGTTTGGGGTGATTGACTTACTTATCAAGGTTGTTTCGTGATAAGTGTCATCCTGACCTGATTTTGGATTGTGACAATTGTTGTAATTATTTATACAACCTTACCAAATAAGCAAAGTTAATAACAACAGTATAATACACTATCACAAAACTTTTCTAAAAAAATACAACATTTATTGATCAAATGATAACTTTGGTGAATAATAAATAATAAAGTAGGAGTTGATTTGAAGTAATAATAAATTTTGTAGGCGTTTGGCCATGAAAAATTTTAAAAATTAGAGTTTCGAGTTGGAGTTGTATTTGGTCTTATCTTTTTGGAGAGATTTTTTTTTAACTATAATAGTGAAGTTGAAGTTTAAAACGTGAGACTTGTTTTCATGTTTCAAATAAAACTTCAAGTTGTATTTGGAGTTTTTATGACCAAACACCATTTTTTAATAAATCATAAAGATTTTTTGAAAAAAATGAAATTTTTCATGACCAAATGAGGCTATATGTAAGGAAAAGTAATGACTAAATGAAATATAAATATTTTAAATATTGGTAAAAGTATAAATCTGAACTAAAATTTTATTCAAGTATGAAATAAATTATTGACAAATATAAATGGTTGGATTCTTTTTAAAAAATATAAATTGGTGGATTAATTTTTCTATTTGAAAAATTTTAAATCATGCTTTTCGGAGAATTTAAGATTTAATGTCATGAGATGAAATCACATGACCAAATACTAATTTAATTTCATGATTTCATAGCACGTACATGAAATTATATGTCCAAATGCACATTTAGACTCACATTTTTTTTCATCACCGTCAACTATCAATAATGAAAATTTTTAACATGATTGAGACACAATCAATGGTAATTGTGTGAGGATTCATTTAGGACTCGTTTGGTAGAGTGTATAAGATAAAATTGAATATGTTGTATTAGTAATACTGGGATTAGTAGTGCAGGGATTAGTAATACTGCAATTATTTTTTTATGTAATGTTTGGTTTGATGTATTAAAAGTAATATGTATTGTTATATTTTAAAAAGAATATTGTTTGTTTACAAAAATACCTTCGACATATTATAACTTTGTGTATTTTTTTTACAAAAGTTTATTTTTTAAAAAAAAAATTAAAAAAGTTAACAATATAACTAATTATTTACTTTAGAATTTTAAGATTTAATCACACTTACAAAAAGTATTTTTTTTATTAGCTTTTCTTTGTTTGTTCATGATTTGCTTGTTGTTCACACTTTGTGTTGTTTTTAAGTTAGAGGGAGGTACGTATAACTTTTGGATGAGACAATAAAATCATTATTAAAATAAAATTGTATTCTATAAAGTGTTAAAACTAAGTAGAAAAATTATTTTTATTTATGGATATGCAATTTCTTTTTGAATTTTGACCAATAAATATTTTTTTGATTTAATGGAGTAGTTTTTTTATAACTAAAATAATTTGGAGGGATATTATTATTTTGATAAATTAAAAAGAAGTAACTCATATTGAATAAATTAAAAAAGATTTAGAAAAAAATTAAAGAAATTTGAGGACATTTTTGTAAATAATAATAAAATTTGTCAACTAATTTATTTGAATAAATTTATTCGTACAAATATAAAAAAATAAAATTAAAAAAAACAAAAAAAAAAAGATTTAAAAAATTTGAGGAATATTCTTATCTTTATACATACTAATCTCATGGTATTAAAATCCATGTATTACTAATACCACCATATGTGATGTATTAGTAATACATCCTATAATACCATGTAGGGTGTATAACTAATACATGGTATTAGTAATACATTGATTCAAAATTCTACCAAACATAGTACTCCCTCCGTCCCAAATTATGTGTCATTTTTTTTTTAGTCCGTCCCAAAATAAGTGTCGTCTTTCCTTATTAGGCAACTTTTTAAAGACACAACTACCCTTGTACCCTTATTGGTCCCACTTAATTAAAACAAAAGATATTCGCACATTTTTTTATAAAGGATAATTTGATCAACTTTACCAAATCTTCCTTTTTTTCTTAAATTTTATGTTCGATCAAATGACGACACATAAAATGAAATAGAGGGAGTATTAATTAATGTCATACTTAATAAATGGATTATTTCTCCTATATGACCTACCCTTAATTTTTGACACTTGAAAAATGGGTCCGATTGTCACAACCCTTACCCAGTACCCCTCTTCCGCCCACTGGTCACCCCTCTTCTTTTTCATTTTCTTATTTGTTCAATCATGACCTAATGCAATTCTCTAGAAATTGGAAATGTGAAAAAAATACTTCCTCCGTTTTAAAAAAAATAACCTACTTTGATTTAGAATAAAGTTTAAGAAAATAAAAAAGACTTTTGAATCTTATGGCCTTCAATTAAAGTAGTGTCAAATGTATCAAAATATTTTTTAATCTTGTGATCTTAAACATGTCATGTGGAAAATTAAAATTAAAGTATTGTCAAAAAATAAAAAAAGGTTAGTCTTTTTGAAACAGACTAAAAAAAATAGATTATTCTTTTTAAAATGGAGAGAGTAATTATTCTTTTGGTAACCAAAGAAAAGTTAAATTAAAAACCACAGCAAACCAAAGAGTAGAGCATGCAATTGCATACAAAGGAAATAAACAAGGTTGATGCGGCAAATCAGAAGAAAATTTATTTAATTTTGAACATTTTTTAATTAAATTTTTGGAAATATGTATCCGTCGCTGAATGTTAAAAAAGCAATAGTAGAATTAAATATGGTTGATTGAGACTAATTTAAATAATTTTTAGGTGCACGTGCTTGAAAATACTTTGTAGATATTGGAGCTGAATTTATAATTAAAAAAATAAAAAAAATGTTGAAGCTGAAAATAAGCAGTTTATGTATTTGATAAAAAAATGTAGATAACATCTTATCTATTAAAATAACTGAAACGCCAATCAAAAATCTTCAATTAGTGTGTTTCTATTAACTTCAACATGTAAAATAATCAGATAAGATTATTTTTAATAAATATAAATCATTTATTTAAATAACATGTAATAATTAATAACCTGATCACAGGGGCGGCTCAAGCGAATTCGTGGCCTAAGGCCAAAATCGAATGGAGGCATTAAACTTTTAAGAAAAATTAATTATGTTTATAAAGTTTACTTTTTAAATTATATAATCGCTTTTTTCTGATAATTATTTTTTAATTAATAATATAATCAATGCATTAGTTTCTTGAGACATACTAGCTATACCAAACTCCTTCTAAATTTTTTTAATTTTTTTTATATAAAAAATTTATTTTATTTACAAATAGTATTTAATAGTTTTTAAAAAAATTTATAATCTATTATTACTAAAAAAAAATGAGGTGTAGATCCAAAATTAACAAGCAAACTCATAGATAGGAATAAGAAAAACTAGAGCTTCTTTTAAAAAAAAAAATCTTTTTTCTGTTTTTATTTTATTTTTTAATAGAAGTATTTGTACCGTAAATTGAAGGAAAAATCGAGCTAAGTTTTAAATTTTTAATTGTATTTGTGAGTTGAATATTGGGTTGGGAATTGAAGAAATAAGAAAATGAAAAAGAAGCGGGGTTGACCGGATGTGGGTGGTGAGTGGGAGGTAAAGTATGCAAATGGGATCCACTTTTGCATGTGGCAAAAATAGGATAGTTCCTCGTACAATTATTGGTTGTGACTCAATCATCCTAAAGATTTTCATCAATAATGGTCGCCATCGCCCCGAATCCAATGTAGAGAGTAACCGTTACAGTAAATTAGAACAGCAATTTTCCTTGGACTCTCATTTGTCTGGCATACACTGATCCCTCAATGTAGAGTCCGGAATTAAAGAAGGCTGTCAAATTAAAAAAAAATATTAAAATATATCATATATATATATATATATATAATGTGTAATCAAAATAAATAACTGTTTAAGTGAGTTATATCTTATTTTTTTAACAATAATTTGACTAACGACAGTATCCTCATAAAAAGTGTATAACTCACTTATTTAGTGAGTTAGTTATCCATTTTATTTGTAGATGACTCAAAAAAAGTGAGTTATATATATAACTCATTTTCTTTTGTGAGTTATGTCAATGAAAGTTATATAACTCACTAAAAAGGTGAGTTATCCTTTTTTATTTATACATAATTCAAAAAAAAAGTGAGTTATATTTATTTTTACAATTTATGTGAATTTTTATAAAACTCACATATTATGTGAGCATTTAATTTATCCTTTTTAATTTATATGTTTTTAAAAAAACTCACATATTTTTTTCAAAAATCTATTTTGATTTTATAAAGTTCACTAATTATGTGATTTTATAAAGCTCACTAATTGATTTTTTAAATTTATTTTTATCTTATAAAACTATCATATGCCTCTATTTTATCATATAAAACTCACTAATTATGTGAGTTATTCAAATATAAAATAAGTAACTAACTTTTACAGTGAGTTATCCATTGAATATAGCTCTTAAAGTATGTGAGATAAGTGCATAACTTTATCAGTGATGTGAAATATGAATACGGTGCTAAAAATATATGAGTTATACAAAACAAATTATATACTATATAACTAGACGTGAGGATAGAGTATATGCTCATTAATTATTTTATACTATACAATTAAAAAAAAAATTAAAGAACACATAGAGAAACTTGTTACATCTACTTTCAAAATATATCATACAAAATTAACATGCCCATCAAAAACATCAGTCAGACATAGAGTATAACCATTAGAAATAACTATTGGGTGACAAACAAAAATGGATGTCAAATCCTTTCAAATAATTTGAGGATTACAGGAAAAAAACATCAATGCACAGTATTCAAAATTATCTTGTGACACATAATATATCTGAAGTCAGGACATTCAACTTCCACCATGAAAAGAGTGATAATAAGCAAAATGTTAATCAGACGCAAAGAACGTGTATGTGCGGTAAATGACAATCAAATCATTTTTAATGGTTATAATTTTTATGATTGATTAGCGTTTTTTATGGACATGTCAACTTTGTACGATATATTTTGAAAGAAGACGTAACAAGTTTCTCTATATGTACTTTTTAAAAAGGAAAAAAAAATTTAGATGTATAGTATATAACAATTAATTGGTGTAGCCTTGCTTCTCTAGTTTATTTCTTTCTAGTTTATTTGGTGTAGGCTTTCTATCTATTTGTCTATCTTGCTATCCTGTCTGTTGTTCTTGATTTGTTCGGGTGGGTAGTATAGTGCCTATTGTTGCTTGTAAGTAGCAACCTTGTTTGCTATTTTTTTGTTGGACTAGTTAGCTGTTTTTAGCTGTTTTGGTTGTCGTTGCTTCTACTCGTCGTGTTTTTGTCTCCTGTGTTCTTCACTTTCTTCTAATGTATTCTTTTGAGTGGTGGTCAGGGTGATAAATAGCGGACTAAGGTCATGTCATAGGTTGGGGTTGGGGCGGAGATCAGGTCTAGGTGTGGGCCTGGGGTTGGGGGCGAGGGGGAGTAGGGCGAGAGGGATAAGGGTGCTTCTAGGTTAAGAGTTGGGTCCTGGAACATAGGGACACTTCAAGGTAAGTCTATGGAGTTGGTGAAGATTATTAGAAAGATGAGGGTTAGTATAGCGTGTGTCCAGGAAATTAAATGGGTAGGCACTAAGGCGAGAGATGTGGATGGATATATGTTGTGGTACTCAGATAGCGTGAGACATAGAAATTGGGTAGGTATCTTAGTAGATGAGGATCTTAGGGAGCAGGTGGTGGAGGTTAAGAGAGCTAGTGATAGGTTGATGTCTATTAAGTTGGTCATTGGAGGGTCTTCGGTGAACGTTATTAGTGTCTATGCTCCACAAGTAGGTTTGGACAAGGAGAAGAAGAAGAGATTTTGGGAAGTTTTGGATGAGGTGGTAAGGGGGCGTCCCAATCACTGAGAAGTTTTTCGTGGGAGGAGATTTCAATGGGCATATTGGGTCTTTGTCGAGTGGATATGATGATGTGTATGGCGGTTTCGATTTTGGGTAGAGGAATGAAGGTGGAGTTTTTTTTTTGAATTTTTCTTGGGCTTTTAGGTTGTGGATAGCGAATTCGAGCTTTTTGAAAAAGGAGAAGCACCTTATTACTTTTTGCAGTTTAGTGGCCATGACTCAGATTAACTTTTTGCTCCTTAGGAAGGGTGATAGAAAGCTACGTAAAGACTGTAAAGTCATACCTAGCAAGAGTCTTTTGACTCAACATAGGTTGTTGGTGATGGACTTAGTGATCAACAAGGGCTGAAAGGAGTCTTTTCAAGTTTCACCAACTACTCCGACCGTTGGCAGTTCAATTTCTTCCTGCATTATGTTGATTTTTCACATAAATGAATAAACTAAGAAAGAGAACTTTTTCAAGAAAAAAATAGTAGAAAAAGTCCAAACAAAAATGAGAAAAATAGATAAATAGGATTCTATATTTTAGAGAGCGCCACGTCAGCGATCTTATAACTTAAGTCACACATTCGACAAGTTCCTGTATTAGATATCAAGTCCTTTTGTCCCACTTATTCATTGAACCCATCTCTCTATTTTACAACTTGAACACATAAGTCAACTTGAATAAGGTGAAAATTTAACAGTACCTCACAAAAGCATATGAGACTTGGTTTGTAATCTCTTGAAGAAGTTCACAGGTACTGGCGACAGCTTGCTCCTGAATAGTGGATGGCGCAACCAGTAAAGGTCCATAAGGACTGCAACTACTTGGAATGGAGTAACATACAAAAACACAGCCCAGATCAATGCAAGGATTATAAATATAGCAGTAGCCCTTGGATCCCGCCAGCTTAGTATGGTAAGAGCCCTTTCACCTTGTGTTGCCAAATCTCCAACTATAGTTTGCACTCTACCAGCCACGTACCTCAGCCGATCATACCTCATTCTAACGGCGTCTGTTGACCGGGAAGTAGGGAACGTATCAAATTTTTCATCCAGTTCATCTGGGTGAGTATTTTTAGCTTGCAAAAGACGAGCATCCATGTGGGGTAGAACTATACGTATAAAGGATTTATCAGAATATGTTTGGTTCCATGACCTTTCAACTCTTCAAAAATGGTAATAGAAGAATTAATGTGTAATTAATTTTTCACATAAATGAATAAGATAAGAAAGAGGAAAATTTTTCAAGGAAAAAATAGTAGAAAAAGTTCAAAAAAAATGAGAAAAAGGATAAATAGGATTTTAGACTTTAGAGAGTGTCATGTCAGTGATCTTATAACTCTCTTTTATATATATACTAGAGGAGCATGGCCCGTGTCAGCACGGGCCCAACATTAAGATATTTATTTGTCTTTTTAATCTTGATATATTTAAATAAAATTTTTAATAAAAGGATTCCATATGTTTTTTAGATTCATCCGAAATCTAGCATGAGTTCAACATATGTTATTTTAATACGTATTTAGATAATTTAAGTTGTTAACTATTGTAATTTATAATATTTTTTATGCAATTTTCAAATTAATATACGTTACTTTTCTTGTCCAAATTATTGTGGCATTGATAGTCAATTATATTTTAAAAATAATTTAAGTTTTTAATTATTGTGATTTATAACACTTTTCTTCTATTCCAATTTCACTGACACTAATATAATTTCAAGAGTCGACCAAATATTTTATATCTTTTAAATTTTTTAAGTTGTTAATTATTGTGATTTCTGGTATTTTCATATAATTTTTTTTAAAAATATATAACATATTAAATTATTTTTAGATATTTTAAGTTGTTAAAAATTATAATTTATAATACTTTTTATGTAATTTTTGAATAATATATGCTACTATCCCTGTCCAGAATTGTGTCGACGACAACCAATTATATTTTTTAAATAATTTAAATTTTTTATCATTGTGATTTATAATATTTTTCTATTTCAACTTATGAGTCACAATACTTAAATGACCATAATAATTAATTAGGGGTGATATAGTAAAATCATGACTGAAGCAGCTAGAGTAGAAATCAGTCAATTTTTTTAAAAAAAATTGTTAATTATTGTTATTTACAGTACTTTTTATTTCATTTTCAAATAATATATGTTGCTTTATATCTTCTACTGTCCCGTCCCAATTTATGTGGCACTAATATAATTTTGATAGTCAATCAAATATTTTATGTTGACATATTATTTGTTATTATTATTTTTCTAATACATAAATGACTTATAATAAGGAGTGATATAGTAAAATTATCGTTCGAAAGACGAAAATTTAATTTAAAACATTAAGAGTTAATTTCATATTTTATGTCTATTTTATTTTTCATTAAATATTATTTATTTTCTTAATACCTAAATGACTCATAATAATTAATTAAGAGCGATTGATTATGTTATTACTATAAAAATTAATATAATTTTATTATATCCAATAGTAATCATCGATAATTCACCGGAATAGTATATTAATTAAATATGGGATGCTATATTTGCATATGTAAAATATGATATTATGAAATATTATTGGATAGTGCATTATATTTATCTTTCACAATGATGAAATTTTACTATCTATTTTTCTTTATTTCTTTTTAACTTGATACATATTGACCCAACACAAATTCTAAGAAAATATTCATTAGAAATTTATTTTATTAAATTAAATTTATTAATTTTTTACTTTAAAAATTTTAAGTTAATTTTAAATATTAGTATTTCTATATAAGAAAAAAATAATTTTAAAATTTAAATTTACTAAAACAAATAAATGAATAAAAAGATTATTTTTTATATAAATGCCAATTAAAATAATAAAATTGATTTACTTTAAATATTAGTTGTAATTAATTAAGATAATTTTTTATTTTGTCATGATTTATGTTGCACCGATAAAATTTTGAGAGTTGAATAGAACTTTTATCTATTTTTTAAAAAGTATTTTAACTTGTTAATTATTGTGATTTATAATAATTTTTTCGTAATTATCTCATAATATATTTATTCCTTGTTTCCCAATTTATGTGGCTTCGATACAATTTTGAGAGTCAACTAAAATTTTTATATATCTTTTAAGTATTTTAAGTTGTTAATTATTATGATTTGCAGTACTTTTTCTTTTATCTCAATTTATTTGATAAAATAATGAGAGTCAATAAAATTTTTATATGTCTTTTAAATATTTTAAGTTATTAATTATTGTGATTTGTGGTAACAAATTAGTTTTAAACATGATAGCCAATTAAATAAATAAAAAAAACTTACTTCCAATATGTAGTTGTAGTTAATTAATATAAATTAATAGAATATATTAAATATTTAAATCATTATGATGAAACAATGGAATTATTATATATTGGAGCATGGTATGTAATTAAGTGGGAGTAGAAGGGTGTTTTGGTAAGAGTCAATAAAATTTCTATATGTCTTTTAAATATTTTAAGTTATTAATTGTGATTTGTGGTAACAAATTAGTTTTGAATATGATAAACAATTAAATAAATAAAAAATTTACTTCCAATGTGTAATTATAGTTAATTAATATCAATTAATAAATATATTAAATAACTAAATTATTATGATAAAATAATAAAATTATTATATATTAGGGCATGATATGTAATTAAGTAGAAGTAATTGAGTTTTTGGGTAATTGCAAGAGGTGGTCGAAACCACCTCTTCTATATAATACTAGAAGTGAAGGCCCGTGTCAGCACGGGCCCAACAATAAAACGTGTGGATTGCAATTTTTAAGTTTTAGAATTTATATTGGAATGAGAAGTTTGAGCAGTAGAATATTTTCATTGGTATGATAAAATATACTTATAAAATATATTTCTATAAATTTTTTATCAAACTTTTCTTTTGTATATATTCCTTCTATTGAAACGTAGGAGTCGTTTGTTATAGTGTATAAATTTTCTTTTTGAATAGAATATATTAGTAATATTTGTATTAGTAATGCTTCTATTAGTAAATGGTGGTATTATTTATGTTAACATTAGTTCTTATACATTGTTTAACGTACTGCATTAAAATTTACCTTTTCGATTTTGATATATTTAAATAAATTTTTTTTAAAAAAAAAGAATTGCATATACATTTTAAGATTCATTCGAGATCTAGCACGGGTTCAATATATTAATTTTTATCTCAATTTATATTACACAAATAGAATTTAGATAATCAATCATACTTTTAATAGGTATTTAGATAATTTAATTTGTTAACTATTGTAATTTATAATATTTTTATGTAATTTTCAAATAACATGTATTATTTTTCTTGTCCAAACTTTTGTGGCAATTGATAGTCAATTATATTTTAAAAATAATTTTAAGTTTTTAATTATTGAGATTTATAATACTTTTCTTCTATTCCAATTTCAGTGACACTAATATAATTTCAAGAGTCAACCAAATATTTTATATCTTTTAAATCTTTTAAGTTGTTAATTATTGTGATTTCTAGTATTTTTCATGTAACATTTTGAAATATATAACATATTAAATTATTTTTAGATATTTTAAATTGTTAACTATTGTAATTTATAATATTTTTTATATAATTTTTTTTTGAATAATATATGCTACTCTCTTTGTCCAGAGTTTTGTGTCGACGATAGCCAATTATATTTTTTAAATAATTCAAATTTTTTATCATTGTAATTTATAATATTTTTTCTATTTCAACTTATGTGGAACAATACTTAAATGACCATAATAATTAATTAGGGGTGATATAGTAAAATGTAATTATTATTATTTATTATTTTTATTATGTATATGTGTTGATTCAAGAAGAATTTGGAAACATTTAGAAATATTTTGAATGTTACAAATGTTAATAATCTATTTGGTGCTTCTTGATTTCTCTACATTTATCTCTTATTTTGTTTTACTCTTTTGCCCTTTAAATACGTTACTCTTCTTATCCAAATTTTTATGGCATTGATAGTCAATTATGTTTTAAAAATAATTTAAGTTTTTAATTATGGTGATTTATAATACTTTTCTTCTATTCCAATTTCAATGACACTAATATAATTTCAAAAGTCGACCAAATATTTTATATCTTTTAAATCTTTTAAGTTGTTAATTATTGTGATTTTTAGTATTTTTTATGTAATTTTTTTGAAATATATAATATATTAAATTGTTCTTAGATATTTTAACTTATTAACTATTGTAATTTATAATACTTTTTATATAATTTTTTTTGAATAATATATGTTACTCTCCTTGTCCAGAGTTTTGTGTCGATGATAGCCAATTATATTTTTTAAATAATTTAAATTTTTTATCATTATAATTTATAATATTTTTTCTATTTCAACTTATGTGGCACAATGCTTAAATGACTATAATAATTAATTAGGGGTGATATAGTAAAATGTAATTATTATTATTTATTATTTTTATTATGTGTATGTGTTGATTCAAGAAGAATTTGGAAACATTTAGAAATGTGTTGAATGTTACAAATGTTAATAATACATTTGTTACATTTGGTGCTTCTTGATTTCTCAACATTTATCTCTTATGTGTTTTTACTCTTTTGCCCTTTGAGTATATGTAGCAATTTTTATTTTTTAAAAAAAAAATGTCATGAAAATTTTACTTTTTTTCCTTTTGAATACGTTACTCTTCTTATCCAGATTTTTGTAGTATTGATAATCAATTATATTTTAAAACTAATTTAAGTTTTTAATTATTGTGATTTATAATACTTTTCTTCTATTCCATTTTCAGTGACACTAATATAACTTCAAGAGTCGACCAAATATTTTATATCTTTTAAATCTTTTAAGTTGTTAATCATTGTGATTTCTAGTATTTTTCATGTAATTTTTTTGAAATATATAACATATTAAATTATTTTTTTCTATTTTAACTTATATGACACAATGCTTAAATGACTATAATAATTAATTAGGGGTCATATAGTAAAATTACGATTGAAGCAGACATGTCATAAATGTCTATTTTATTTTTTACTTAAATATTAGTAATTTTTTAATGTATAAATAACTTATAATAATTAATTAGGATCAGTATAATAATTAATTAGGAGTGATATGGTACAATTACGGTTGAAGCAGACATTTCATAAATATCTATTTTATTTTTTAATTAAATATTATTAATTTTTTAATATATAAATAACTTATAATAATTAATTAGGTGTGATATAATAATTAGTTAGGGGTAATATAGTACAATTACGGTTGAAGCAAGCATGTCATAAATATTTATTTGATTTTTTAATTAAATATTATTAATTTTTAATATATAAATAATTTATAATAATTAATTATATGTGGGCTCCATCATATTCAATAGGAGTAGCATCAATGGAAAAGTGGTAATTTATTGGAATGACATGAGTTGTAATTAAATCAAAATGGAAGGACTTTTCTTATAGTTGTTGATAAGGTCCAAACATTAAAACACAAAATATAATTTTCCTAAACAAACTAATCTTGCAAAATATTTTATAGACCTTAGTATCCTAAAATTTTGTTTTAATACCCATAAGCTAATGTGTCAAAACTATCATTTCTAATATATAGAAAAGAAAAGAAAAGATATATATATATATATATATATATATATATATATATATATATAATAGAATAGAAAAGAAAAGAAAAATAATATATTTTTAAATAATTTAAATTTTTAATTGTTGTGTAAAACTTTTTCTACTCCAATTTAAGTGACATGATACTTAGATGACCATAATAATTAATTAGAGATGATATAGTAAAATCACGATTGAATATATTAGGAAAAAGTTTAAATTAGGTGAAAATGTAATAACAAATAAGAAAGAAAGTAAATTATATGTTTGATATGAAATTAAATAAATAATAAAATTTATTTAATTGCATCAATTATAATTAATTTTTACAATAAATTATCATCCTACTAATCAATTTACTTAAATATATATGAAATAATTTTATACATATAAATAAAAAAGATAAATAAGATTGAAAAATAAATGAAAGATAAAGGGCCCACATATGTGGAAATATGTGTGATGACATTATGGTAAATTTCTTCAATGGCATTGCTTGTAATTAAAGAGAAAATAATGGGTTTTTATTCAAACTTTTGATGAAGTTCCAAAGTCAAAACACAAAAAATAATTGAATTGAGCTTATAATTTATTGTAATGACTAAATTACCCCTAGAGAAACTTGTTATGTCATTTCCATCCCATGACCAAACCAACTATTCTATACTATAGAAAAGAAATAGAAATATATTGATTTGAATAACTCACATAATTAGTGAATTTTATATGATAAAAATAGAGGCATATGATAGTTTTATAAGATAAAAATAGATTTAAAAAAATTAATTAGTGAGCTTTATAAAATCACATAATTAATGAGCTTTATAAAATCAAAATATAATTTTAAAAAAAATAAATATTTGAGTTTTTTTTTTAAATATAAATTTAAAAAGATAAATTGAATGCTCACATACTATGTGAGTTTTATAAAAATTCACATAAATTATAAAAATAAATATAACTCACTTTTTTGTGAGTTATGTATAAACCAAAAAGGATAACTCATCATTTTAGTGAGTTATAAAATTTTCATTGACATAACCAACTCATTTTTTTGGTGAGTTATGTACAAATAAAATGAATAACTTACTAAATAAGTGACTTATACACTTTTTTTATGAGGATAACGCCGCCAGTCAAATTACCATTAGAAACATAAGATATAACTCATTGTTGAAGTGAGTTAAGTCTATTTTGATCACACATTATATACATGATATATTTTAATACTTTTTTTAATTTGACAACCTATTTTGATTCCGGACTCCTGTATTAAAGAGACTAGTTGGCTACGGTGTGTTACGCTGTGCTACGCACGACCTAATGTTGATACTTAAAATTTTTACGATATGTGCAATTTTATCATTTAAGTAAAACCTTCATTTGTTTAGTTGATAGTTATTAGTTAGACATATATTATTATATTTAGATTGATAAAATTTGTACAAGAATATTTTAAATTGTTAATGTGACACTCATAAAATTTTGAGAGTCAATCAAACATTTCATATTTTTTGAATTTCTTAAGTTGTTAATTATTGTGATTAATATATTTTTTATGTATTTTTTTAAAATATATAATAAATTAATTATTATTTTTAGATATTTTAAGTTCTTAATTATTGTAATTTATAATATTTTTATGTAATTTTTAAATAATATATTTTTTAAAATATATAACAGATTAATTATTTTTTAGACATTTCAAGTTGTTAACTATTGTAATTTATTTTTTTGACATTGTAGTTTGCTATTTTAAGCTGTTAACTTATTTATAATTCTTTTCTTGTTCAAACTTTTGTGACATTGCTAGTCAATTATATATTTAAAATAATTTAAGTTTTTAATTATTGTAATTTATTATAATTTTTCTTCTATTTCAATTTAAGCGACACTGATTTAATTTTGAGAGTCATGCAATTACCATGATTGAAGTAGCGAAGCAAACATGTCATAATAACTAATTAGAAGTGATATAGCAAAATTACTATAAAAAATACTTATGAAAAAAATTGAAGTGAACCTCATATAAGATGTTAAATTAATTCAAACATCAAGAGTTAATTTATTATTTTATGTTTCTTTTATCTTTTTTTATTAAATATTTTTTTTTAATATTTAGATGACTTATAATAACTAATTAGGAGTGATATAATAAAACTACGATTGAAGCAGTTGAAGCAGACATGTTGTAAATGTCTATTTTATTTTTTATTAAATATTATTAAATTTTTAATACATAAATATCATTAATAATTAATTATGAATAATATAATAAAATTACGGAGCAAACAGATGACAAGTAGGAATATCGACGGAGTGGAGTCTACTTCAATAGCTCCACAATTACAATTGAAACAGTTAAAACAGATATGTCATAAATACCTATTTTATTTTTTATTAAATACTATTAATTATTTAATATATAAATATTATTAATAATTAATTAAAAATAATATAATAAAATTACGGAGTAAACAAGTGACAAGCAAGATGTCTCCACTCCCACTTCTTATATGGAGAAAGTGGGGTAAATAAGGGCACTTAAAGCCATGTTACTGTGGGCTTCGTGTCCTTTTCTAAAACAAGCAAAATGGTCGCCATATTTGACTACTTTTCCCTCTGAATCTGTACCACCACATCAAGCTGCGTCACACTTGTTTGGTATATTAAGTTGCCATTTCATTTTCAAGTGGTGATGAGAAATTTTTTTTATAAATAAAAGAATTATTGAAATTAGTGTTTAATTATGAAGATTTCAAATCATATTTGATCAAATTTTTTAAATAGATTTTAAAAGTTAAATTTGGGTGAAGTTTTATAATGGCCTTGTAATTTTGAAATATATTCATTTTAAAAAAAATGAAACATGATTTATATTTATAAAGTTTAATAACTATCAGGAATGTTCAATCACACAATCAAATGTACATAATAATTTTAAATTATACAAAATCTTCATTAATGAAGTTCATTATTATTATTATTATTATTATTATTATTATTATTATTATTATTATTATCATAAATCATAATCCCATATGCACACAAGATTGATATTAAATTATTATTTTTATAACGAATTAGATAATATATTATTCTTAAATCATAATAAAATATATTAATAATAACGACTAATAACACAATTACTAGTTACTGTAATTCATCAAATTATAATTACCACAAAGATTCATCAATAATAAATACCAATTGTAGGCTTTGATACCAATTGTAGGGGTGTGGATTTAGGCGCGGTAACTTTACTAGATAATAAATAATTATTAGGTAATAAGTATTTATTTTATATATAGTGTATTTTGTGAATTTTATTGATTGGATTAATTTTCATTTTTATCTTCTTGACTTAAGATTTTTATTAATTCATATTCTAAATTAGATATTATCGTAATTAAATTATCTAGTGTTCTAGGATTCTCGTTGGTATTATGTAATCTTTTGTATTCTAGGTATAAACTATATAGTTTATTTTTTATTTCTTTTAATGATTTATTCTTATCGTAAAATGTATCCATTAATTTATGCAATTGTTAAATACTTTGTAGTAATATTCATTAACTGTTTTTCTTTGTTCTTGTATCTTTTATTTTCATATATCTTATTAACATATTCAATTTTACTGATATTCATATTTTGGGGTGATTAAATGATAGTTAATTAAATGCTTTGCTATAATATTCTTTAGTTTTTTTTCTTAGTTTTTGTAAGTCTTCTATATTATTTTTAAGATATTCTAAATATTTTATATCTTTTGTTTTAGAATATTCAATTAAATTTGTTTTTATAAGGTTTTCTGTTAATCTTATTTCTTCCATTTCTTGTCTCCAATATTTTAGATATTCGTAGTTTATCATTTTATTCTTCTAAAGTAAATGTATAATAATCTATTCTATTTGTACTATATTTAATATCTTGTTTGAGGTTATTAATACTACTAACTATTTTTTCTTGTTCTCTTCTTAATGAATTTTTTAAACTATCTAAACTTTTATCTTTGCTTTTTTCTAAATTTTTCAAGGTTTCGTCTATTCATTTTAATTTTTCTATTAGATTTTTCATTATTTCTCTAATTTGTTTTCTATAATTAATTTCTTTATGTAGGTCTTCTTGATTTTCTCTAATTTTCTTAATATATTTTGACATTTTTAGTCTGTATAATATCCATCTGAATCTAAATAATATTGATGTTCATAATATATGCGTAAGTTTTCTATACTGTTTAATAATTCTTCCTCTTCATAATCTTGTAATTTTTTCCATATTATTTTCTTTATGTCTATAATTTCTATATCTCTAAGTATATATAAAACAAGTATTTTAATATCATCTGTCATTTAGGCTTTGATTAAATGCTTTTTCATAATACTTACTAGTTGTTTGTTTTAGTCTAAATAATTCTTGCATATTTTCATTAAGAAATTATATATATTTTATATCTTTAGTTTCCATATATTTTTCTAAATTTATTTTTATTTGTTTTTCTACTAGTTGTATGTTTCTCATATCTTTTTCTCAAAATTCTAGATATATGTAATTTATCATGGTTGGTGTGTACGTAAGTATTTGT
The DNA here is from genome assembly GCF_002878395.1 of Capsicum annuum. Taxonomy (NCBI): domain Eukaryota; kingdom Viridiplantae; phylum Streptophyta; class Magnoliopsida; order Solanales; family Solanaceae; genus Capsicum; species Capsicum annuum. The sequence goes on from NC_061113.1 coordinate 200,459,032, forward strand.
AAGAGTAGTTAGGTAGGTATGGTATGTAATTTACTCTAGTCATATAATCTTTGTCAAAAAATTTTCTAATATGATTTTTCTTATATCTGTTATTTCTATATCCTTAAACACATACAAAATAAGTATTTAAAATTTATCTACCATTTCGTCCGATAAATAATTATTCATTTTTCATAAAATGCTATTATCAAAATATTCCTTCCAATCATATACATAACAAAATATGATCATTTTAGATTACTATATACTAGATTATTCTTAAATAACATATTCGTCGGTCATTATTAGCATGGTAATCCAGATACTTTTTCCTTAAACAACGCCTCTACTCTGGCTACCCCCCACCATGACTTCTTGCCTCATTGGTTTCACCTTTAGGATGACATAGTTTTTAGGGATTTTTCTCCATTTCCACTTTACTAATAAACTTCTTAACATGCTATTCTTCGAATAATTCTACTATAAAATAACTAACATGAACTTATTTTATCATATCATGATTGTTAGAAATTTATGAATTTAGCTATTCATAACTGTAAATGAATATACCTGTTCTGGTAGGTTTGATAATTCTAAGTTTTGTTCCTCCTTAGATTTTTTCATTGAAATGTACCTGTTTTTTAATAAATAAGCAAAATATTTGTTGTAGACAAGGGAGAGTTTTTTGCTTCAACGCATGAAGGCTTATCCTTCATCTGAGCAAATGCTTGTTTATTTATAAGTTGAAGTTGTAAACTTTACATGCACGTGTCTACTTCTAAAAGACTAAAAAAACTTAGTAATTAATGTACAAAAAATGTCAAAAAGGTTAGGCTATAGGCTATAGCTATCCTAACTTTTATGCTAAAAAAGTCTCTTTATGCTAAAAAAATCTTCATCTTAAACTACTAAAAGACAAAAAATTATTAATACCTAAGACTTTCTTTTTACAATTTACGTAAAGGAAATTGTGAAAGTTATCTACTTGTCTCTTTCACAATTTAATAGCTTGTCTTTTTTATCTTTTTCTTCCTTGTATCTGCTTTGGTTATCTTCTTTATTTTCTTGTCAGTGTAGCATCACATCTAGAATAAAGTTGTGCTTAGCACTACATCTGCTGCATATGTGGTCTTTGTATTTTTGGCCAACTTTTTCACAAAATTAATCCATAACTTTTTCTGAAATAATTTTCTTTTTGATATATCTCGTTAACAGTTGTTCTTCTGGTCTGAGGAGTGTTAATCCCCATTTCCTAAGCTATTCCATGTTATGGTCTCTAACTTCTTTGCAAGTTGAATAAATCAGTGCTTGATTCCTTGAATTATATATCCAAACTATTTTTTATTTGAATAATTATTAAGTAACTCTGATAATATATTACTTATTCCAATAACTCTTTTGTTGCGGTAAAATTCTGATATCTGTATTTTTAATATCTCATTCTGTTCACATATTTTTTCCAAAATAATATAATCTCTGGTCATACCCATTTTGACCACATTGATAATCTGTTTAATTTCGTCAAATCTGTTTAATTTCGTCAAATAATATTTCTGCTGGTGCGAAATAAAATCAAACATAGAATAATTGTCTGTTTGTAATTCTCTTGTAAGTTATAAATTCTTTGTGAATTTCTGGGATTCCTGCTAACTCTTCTCCATTGTTATGTAAACCGTAGATAATAATCCGTAATAGTAACATGATTTAATAAAATTTGAGTTTGTTCCTGATAGGGCAATAAGTTTATTGTAATTTTGGCATTTCTGGGTAATATATCCTTTTTATTGTGCGACTAGCTCTTCACTTTGAATAGATTTGGTATTTAATAAGTTTTGTATGGTGTATATGTTGCAATGTATTTTCGAGAAGCATAGTTGTATATTTGTTTTTCTTGGTTAAGTGATTCAGAATATGTATATATCTGGCAGGTGCAAATGATTTTAAATTTTGTATATTTGGTGTATATGGTTTTGAAAATATTTGTCTGAGATTATAATTCTTTTTCTTTGGTATTTCAGGTCTATTTTGAGTGACTATATTTTTCCCTTTAGATGTTCCTGCAGCTGTAATTGAAGTTTCGTCAGTAATTTGAGTTTTAAGGTGTTTCTCATCGTCACCTTCTAGGTCTAATTTTTTAATGTGCTCTTCCTACACAATATCTTATTTTTTATAGTGCTCGACCTGCACTTTTACATTTGTAACTTCAGTAGTTAGTGTAATAACTTGCTCTTGTATTAACTCCATTTGTTTAAACATTTGCAGCAATAAATTAGTCTGGGTATCTTTGACATCATCCTCTTCCATTGGTAAATCAGTTTGAGTAGCTTTGTTTTAATAAGTAATCTGCAATGATATTTTTGTTAGTATTGATTACTTCAATTGTAAATGTAAAATTCAGTATATTTAATACTAGTCTCCTAATTTTCTTTGTCGTAACTGAGTTTTGTATTTTTCTTTTTAGCCACCATTGTACCTGTGTATTATCTGTTCTAACAATAAACTTGTTATATACGATATATGGTTCAAATGCTGTTAAACATGTATATAAAGAACATAATTCTTTTCATTTATTTCCCATTTTATTTCTGTTTCGTTAAACGTTCCTGAATAATATCTACAGTGATGATCTAATTTTTCTTCTTCATATCTATATTTGAGTACTACTCCATAACTATATTTACTTGCATCAGCTTCTACTATATATGTAAATTTTTTATTTTCATCTGGAAATTATAATTTTGGTAATTCTTTACAAAGTAATTTTATTTTCTGTACCTATTTTTTGTCTTCTTCATTATAACTATATTCTACATCCTTTTTTAATTTTTTCTGTAATGGTTTTAAGTTTTCTGCTAATTTTGGAATATATTCTCTTACTTGGTTTACTAATCCTAAAAATGATTGTAATTTCTTTTTTTGTATCTAATTCTTCTTCTGAATTTATTATTTTTTGGACTATATGTTGTTGCATTTTTACTCCACTTTTATCTATTTGTATTCCTAAAAATTCTATCTGATTTTTCATTATTTCTGCTTTCTTTTCACTTAAACTTATTTCTGATTTTTCTATTCTATGTGTAAATTGTGCAAATAATTTTAAATAGTATATCATCTATATATACTATATAATTAGGCAATTGTTTAAAATGGCTATCCATAAAATGTTGATATCTACCTGGTGTATTTTTATATTCAAATGGTAGTACATTCCATTCATAAAATCCTTGTGGTACCGTAAATGCGGTTAATTCCTTAGATTCTTCTTCTAACTTTAAATGCTAAAATCCCGATTTACAATCAAATTTACTAAAGTAATTATATCCTTGTATTTGTCTTATTTTTAATATATTATTTGGTATTGAGTAATTATATGTCATAGTTTTGCATTTAAATTTCTATAATCAATAACCATTCTACTTTTTCCTCTTTTTTGTTCACTATTCTTATTTACTGTAAATGCTAGACTATTGTGTTTACTATTACTTTTTTGTATATATTGTTTTTCTAATAATTCATCTATATTCTTTTTAAATTCTTTTAAATCATCAAAATTATATGTTAATGATTTTTGAGTTATTATGCTATTTTTATCTATTAATTCAACTTTTATTTTAGTTTTATGTTTTTTCCATCCTTTTAATGGATCTTCACTGTATAATTGTTCTAATTGTTTCTTAATTATTTCTATCTTATTTATTGAAAATATCGTTATTTCCTTTTTATTTATTGAAAATACGACCAGTTCTATTATTATTATTAATTTTTTTATTAATTAATTTTTATTTTTTAAATAATTTTTTATAATTTATTTCATTTTTCAAAAATATTTATAATTTTTCTTAAATAATCAATTTTTTATTTTTATTTTAAAATAATTTTGTAATTATTTTTTCATAATTTATATCCTCAATGCCTTTTTTTATTTTCATTTTTTAACAAATTTTATAATTTTTTTAAATAATTGATTTTTATTTTTAAAATAATTTATTTCATTTTTAATTTTTTTATAATTTTTTTAAAATAATCAATTTTTTTAGTTTTATTTTTTAAATAATTTAGTATTATTTTTTAATAATTGGGATCCTCAATGCCATTTTTTATTTTCATTTTAAAAAGTTTTATAATTTTTTTAATAATTAATTTTTTATTTTTTAAATAATTTTTTAATAATTTATTTCATTTTTAAAAAAAATTTAGAATTTTTTTTAATAATCATTTTTTTATTTTTATTTTTTAAATAATTTTATAATTATTTTTTCATAATTTATATCTTCAATGCCATTTTTTATTTTCATTTTTTAAAAAATTTAAAATTTTTTTAATATTTATTTTTTTAAAAAATAATTTTTTAATAATTAATTTCATTTTTCAAAAAAAATTATAATTTTTTTAAAATAATCAGTTTTTTATTTTTATTTTTGTAATAATTTTAGAATTATTTTTTAATAATTTCTTTAATGCCATTTTTACATAATTTTTTTTTAAAAATTATAATTAATTTTTAACAATTATTGGATTCATAATTCCACGTGTTAGCTTCCAATTAGCCCGTTTTGCCATGTCATCGCGTATGTGCAACACAGGCTTTGACCTTTTTGCTGATAGGTAAAAAAATGCTCAATTGGAACAAAATTTGCGGGGTTTAGGGGTCTGATAGGAACAGGCCTTAGTTTAGGGGTCTAAGTGAATTTTCGCAATAAATTTGAGTGTCTGTCGATAACTTTGGAAAAAAAAAAAACTCATCATATCATAGTGCATGCCTTTAGTAAATAAGATAACAAATTACAGGTTGAATGGCAAATAGTCTATCATATGCTGGTAGAGCATAATTTATTAAAGCAGCGTTACCTGAAGTACAAGCTTATGAGGCTCAGCTATTTTTACTGTCAAAGAAAATAATGAAGATGATAGAAGCTGCTTGTAGAAGTTATCTGTGGCAGGAGAGGCTAATATTACTATGAGGGTATTAGTATCTTGAAAGACTGTTTGTTTATCTAAAAAGGGTGATGGACTGAACTTGTTAGATTTGAAATTTTGCAATACTGTAGCTATATGTAAAATTCTATAGAAGTTAAGTCTCAAAAAGGAAAAATTATGGATCACTTGAACTCACATACAACAAATTCCTACCATGCCCATTCCTGGACAAGCATTATGAATGATTAGAAAAGTTCAAAGTATGAGAAAATATGCTCACATTGTAAGGAATGTACTGCATCTCAGGTACTGCATAAGGGAGAATTTAAAATCTCAAAAGCTTACAATTTACTAAAAGGAGAGACTGTGAAGGTGGATCGGAGAAATCTAGTATGCAACAATTTTGCAAAATTCAAGCAGGTGTTTATATTATGGCTGCAATAACATGAAAAATTAAGAACAACGAATGTATTGCTGGGATGAGAAATAGCTGTAAATGCTATCTGTGTCCCGTGCATCATAATTTCTAAAGGGCAACTCATCTGTTTTTTAGCACATTTTTGCGAAGACAATTTGAAAAGCTAGCTAACGTACCATTTGGAGCTGGTGCACGTTAGCTAACATACACTGATGAGAACCGTGGTAAGAGGGAGGGGGACGAGGTCATGAAAGAGGCCTAGGGCGTGGACGAGGAAGAATTAACATAACTGAGGAACGGTCAGGGGGAGCAACTGAGGCTACACCGACTGAGACAAATGGTGGAGCTCAAAAGTTAACACCGATTACTGAAATTCAGCGAGGAATACACCAGCTAGGCTCTACATCGACAAATCAAGGGGTTGATCGGAAACTACAGCTGAGTAGTGCAGGATTAGACACTCTGGTAGATAACCCTAAATCTGGAATTGGTGAGAAAACCCAAGCTAACAGATCTGAGAATGAAATGCAAAACACTAACCAAGAGCAGAAACCACAAATGGAGGAACCCTGCGTGAACTTATTTTAGCGAAATCGTGCGGTCGAAAATGAATTATCGCTAAAAACATAGCTCCTCAGATAGTAGAAGGCGTAGAAGTGGTTCAATTAGACAAAGAGGAGGTAGAACGCGAGGTGGAGAAATGGAAGTGCTCAATGATAGTGTACTCTATTGGAGAATGTCCCAGATACAACTTGATGAACATGTTTGTTAATCAAACTTGGAACACTGTGGCTGCTCCAGAGGTATACCTTCACGAAGATGGGTATATTATTGTTAAATTCAACTTGTTGGAGGATTTAAGGGAGATTCTATATGCTGGTCCATATACACTAAACTACCGGCCTCTGATTTTGAAATCATGGACAACAGAGTTCAATTTTAATGAGGAATTTCCCACTAAGCTTCCACTTTGGGTTAAACTTACGAAGCTACCTATGAACTGTTGGGGAGTGAACTCACTCAGTAAAATTGCTAGCTCGATTGGGAAACCCATATTTGTTGATGAATGCACGGCAAAGCAGATAAGAGTGTCTTACGCTGCTCATTGAAGTGAATGTGACTAAAAAGTCGCCAGATGAAGTTACAGTAGCTGACCCTAATGGCAAAGTGTTCACTCAATCAATAATCTATAAATGGAGACCAGCCCACTGTGAACAATGTCAGAAGATTGGTCACAAATGCGTGCCTGCCCCAACACCTAAAGCTCAACCTAAGCCTGGACGGAGAGAAGGGTATGGTGGACCTCAAGTAATAAAAGAATGGGCCTATAAGAGTCCATTGCTACCTACCACAATCAGTAACAATAACCAGGAAGATGAAGCTCAAAAGTTGGAGGAAAAAACTATGCAGGCGGAAACTAGTAACCAACCTACTGATGCCACTGCTGTGCAGAGTCTGCCAGCCCAAAGCTCCAACATAAACAGAGATACAGGTCAAAGTGGAAGAGCTGGAAGTACCTTACCCAATACTGAAGCTATGGACTTGAACATGACCAATTTTCGTTGGTTAAGTGCAGTCAAAACTACTAAGAAAGGTACTGGGTGGTAAACAGAGAATTGGAGACAGAGAAGCCAGCTTACCCCCAGATAAAGGAAAATCCCACTCTGCATGAGCTAGCTGTTTTGGAATGTTCGTGCTGTAAATAAGAGATACAAGCAAAAGGAGGTAAATAAGTTTTTGAGTAATAAGCACATTAAATTAGCTGGTCTAATAGAAGAAAGAGTAAAGCAACATAAATCTTCTAGCATTTTGAATCTAATAGTACCTGGTTGGGGCTCTATAAATAACTATCATGCTGCTGAAAGTGGTCTTATTTGGGTAGTATGGGATAAGAATCACTGTGCTGTGATTTATCTAAGGCAAGAAAATCAGGTTATCCATTGTAAAGTTCATCAAGATATAGAATGTTTTCTTACAGTTGTTTATGGATTCAATACCATAGAATAAAGAAGAAACTTATGGGAGTATCTAATACAAATAACTCTTACTGTCAATAGGTCGTGGCTGATGTGTGGAGACTTTAATGCTTTATTAGATGCTAAAGATAGATTGAGTGGGTATCCAGTTTAGTTTGCTGAGATTAAAGATTTTGTAGAATGTATCCAGAATTTACAGTTGAGTGAAATGAGCTGGAAAGGTGACTACTACATCTGGTCTAATAAACAACTCGGAGATGCTAGAGTGTGTAGTAGAATTAACAGATCTTTAGGGAACCACGACTGGATGATGACTTGGGGACAAGTAGTTGTAGAACATGAGTTAAATAATGTATCTGATCACTCTCCTTTGATCCCAACTCTTAAGCATGACAAGGAGTATTAGCATGCCTTTTAGGTTCTTTAATAGTTGGGCTGATCACAAAGATTTCTTAAATATAGTGATAGAACAATGGAGTAGACATGCTGTAGGATCTATGAAGAATGTTTAGCTCAAACTGCAGAAACTCAAGCCCAGGCTCAAAAAGCTGAATAATGAAGAGTTTAAAAATATGATACAGAGAATAGAGATGGCTAGAGCTGGATTAGCTGCCATACAAATGCAGATGAGGGTGCAGTGGACTGACTTATTGCAAGAGTAGGAGAAAAGTATCATACAACAAATTAAAAATGGTCACTCTTAGAAGAAAGTGAAATTCAACAAAAAGCAAGAGCTAAGTGGATTAAGTTGGGAGATTGTAATTTTATATATTTTGCTACAGTCTTCAAAGAAGGAACTCTGAAGAAAAACATCAATTATCTTACTAATTTAGATCGTGAAAATTTAACAGAGAAAGAAAAGATCAAAGAGGAAATTATTCAATTCTATAAAGGCCTAATAGGCACAACAACAACTAGCTTGCCAACAGTCAACAAAGTGACTATGCAGAAGGGCCCTGTGCTAACTCATCATCAAAAGTTGTTACTTAATGCTCCTTTCATAGCTGCTGAGGTACTTGCCAGCCTTAAGGCAATTGGAGATGATAAAGCCCCGGGAGTCGATGGGTATAATGCTGTTTTCTTCAAGAAAGCTTGGGGGACTATTCAAAAGATATAGTTGAGGCAATTATGGAATTTTTCCATACAGATAAGATGTACAAACCTATGAACTGCACCTCTATTACTTTAGTCCATAAGAATGCCTATCCATTCACAGTCAAGGAGTATAGACCCATAGCCTGTTACACTGTCATCTATAAAATTATCTCCAAAATCTTGGCCAACAAGATGCTAAAGATGATTGCCACAATAATCTCTCAAGCCCAATCTGGGTTCATTCATGGTAGGAGGATAGGTGATAATATTATATTAGCCCACGAGATTGTTAAAGGGTACAATAGAAAGCATATCTCACCTAGAAGCATGATAGAAATTTATTTGGAAAAGACATATGATTCTTTGGAATGGAGTTACCTTGAACAAATGATGCATGAACTTGGATTTCTCGAGACCGACTTACAGTGGGTAATGGAATGTGTTAGCAGTGTGAGATATAGTATTTTGATCAATGGAGAGCCCACCAGGCCTTTTCTTGCTGAAAAGGGGTAAGACAAGGAGACCCAATATCCCCTTTCTTATTTTCTATTAGAATGCAATATTTGAGCAGGGTATTATATCAAATCAAGGAAGATCATGGGTTTACATATCACCCTAGATGTGGAAAACTTGGAATTAACCATTTGTGTTTTGCAGATGACCTACTTCTCTTTACTAGAGGAGATTTAGAATCCATTACAAAGTTGTTCAGTTGCTTCAATACTTTCTCTGAGGCATCAAGCTTGCAAGCAAACTCGAACAAAAACTGCATCTATTTTGGAGGGGTAAGCAAAGAGTAAGGTCCAATATCACTGACACTTGGGATTCACAGTAGGAGAAATGCCTTTTAAGTATCTTGGGGTTCCTCTAACCAATCAACAGCTCCCGTTAATACAGTGGCAGCCATTGATTGAAAAAACTACCACCAAACTACCACCAAAAAACTCTCATAAGCAGGAAGAGTCCAGCTAATACAGTCAGTGTTGTTTGGGATGCAGGCCTTCTGGGCGCAATTGTTTATTATTCCAACAAAAGTTATTTAAGTGATTGAAGCACATTGTCGTAGTTACCTATGGTCAGGAAGTGGATCCATCACCAAGAAGGCCCTTGTTGTGTAGGAAAGAGTGTGTTCTCTTATGAGTAAAGGTGGCCTCAACATTACAAATATGTACTTATGGAATAGAGCTGAAGTGGTTAAACTCTGTTGGGACATTGCGCATAAGAAGGATAAAATGTGGATCAAATGGATCTATACATACTATATTAAAAACCAACCTGTAGAGAATGCCACAGTGACTAAACAAGCTAGCTAGATAAAAAAATATATCCATATACCATATAACAAGCTAGATGGATGATTCAAAAAATATTTGAAGCTAGAATAGTGTTACCTGCAGTAAGCTTACAACAATTAAATAAGGGCATGATCAAGAAAATTTACTTGCATCAACTTGACCTCAGACCTGTAGTTTCATGGAAAAATCTCTTATTTTAGAATATTGCGCAACCTAAGAAAATATTTAGTCTTTGGATGAATGTATAGGACAGGTTACCTACCGCAGTCAGGCTACACAAATTGAAGATTGAAGTGGATACTCAGTGTGGCATATGTCATAATCAAGAAGAAACAAGGGAACATTTATTTGTTCAATGTGAATTTGCGAGGAAGGTATGGAATAGAGTACTTAGCTGGTTACAAAGGCAACAATATACACCAAACTCATGGTCTCAACACCAATAGTGGATGCTTCAGGAAATAAAAAGGAAGTCACAGCAAGCCATCCTGCTAAAATCAACATTTACAGAAGTGTTATATGGTATATGGATTGAGAGTGGTCTGCTTGATTTGGATGGAAAGAAACAATCGAATTTTTCACAATAGAATTACTACAATAAAAGCTATTGTTTACTAGATTAAAGTAGATCTCTGCATCAGAGTTCAAGAAAATAGTAAACTAGCAGATCAAATTAAAAATTACCATAGATAGATATGTTTATGTGTTTGTAGTTAGATATGAGTTTTTTTTGTATTTTTTGTAGTTAAGAGAAGGGAAATATAAAATCTGATCCATTAACTTTGTAATGACCTTACTTGGTGATTGATAAAATATTTTAATTGCCAAAACAACAACAACAACAACAACAACAACAACAATAACAACAACAACAACAACAACAACAGTAGTAGGAGATGAGAGACATCATGGTAACCCATGATACTGGCACAATGCTTGAGCAACTGATTAAAATATATAAAAAAGTTAATTTGACTGAACAAAAATATAATCATAAGAAAAGTTGTTTCTATACGTTTACTATTGTAAAGTTTATTTACAACATTTGTATTCTGAAAAGAAAGAGAAACTAATTTCAATAACTCTAATTGACTATCTATGAAGCCTCCACTAACACTGATTATAGGTAGTCGAGACAAGATTCCAACTATCCCAAATCAATACATACGAATAAGAATATAAAGTACAAAAACTGTAACTGACTTGAGTCCTCGAAATAAGAGAACTCATCACTTGCTGGTTGAATGCTATGATCTGCCTGATTATGATCCTGAGAATAAGCACCTAAATCTACATCACATGAAAAATATATGCAGAAGAGGTATTAATCAGTACTTTGAATGTACTGAGTATGTGAGATATGCACTAGCTATGAAAATACTTAAAACATACTTCAAAACTGAGGACATAAGCCATTTGCTGAAATATAAATTTAAAACATGTTTGTACGTAAAAGCTATAAGGCGTAGTGAAATTTCTAAATCATGAGCTAAAACATTTCTATAAACTGGGAAGCGGTAGAAGCATGACTACGATATTAAATCTTAAGTTAAAGTTGAATATGTTGTAGAACTATACTAAGGTTCATCTATAAATATTGGGTTTGAAACCGTGGGATATGAACTGATGCAATGAGCAAGTATAAACATGTACTGAATGAAACTGAATAACTGAATATAGGGTCATGCATAATCTAAAGCTGAAATATAAACTGAGGACTGTAGAAGCTAACAATAACTGACATATCCCAATTTGAATAAATCAGGATCCAACCTGTAACCCCAGTTGGAAGGGTGCTAGTACCTTGCCAAGGGTACCAACACTAGCTGGCATGGATCCACTAAATTGAGTTCCAAAGGACTAGGGTGTTGTCACGATCCGAACCAGGGCCTGGCTATGACGGGTATCTCAAGTCCACCAAGGACCGGAGACCACCCCTTTAGCTTAATCCAATATAATCAAGTACACCTAGCAGCGGATGAATACCAACATAAAACAAAATATGAGATAAAAGCTTAAGGAGTATATAAAGGGTCAATACCAAAAACCAACCACAATACCCACGACCACAGTAATGTCCAACAAATCCCTACAAAATCAAAGATAGTTTGGTCGAGATAAGCCTCCGACCATAGCAAAAAACAAGTCCAACGAAAAGTCAAACATGAGGAAATCCAAAGCATGAAATAGGGTCTTCCGAAGGATAAAACTTCACCACTTCAGTCTGACACCTGAGTTGTCCCACGAACACCTAATCTTGTGTAGGACGAGTAGAAGTATAGCCAGTTCCTGCACCGCATGGAGACATAATGTCTGAAGATCGTTAGCGGTTGGAGAGATATCATACAACTCAGGGATACAGGATAAAATAATACCATAATCCATAATACAAAAAATCATTAAAACTAGTTCACAACACCATAAATAATGCATACATATATATAAATATACCACATGCCGAGAAAGGGAACAAGGCTTAGCATGAGAGTAAAAACTTAACCTGAACTGTGTAGCTTGACCGTCCTTTTCCTATACCCACAGATATATGAGTTCTGCTCCCCCTGCTGAAAGGGCTCCAGTGCGTGTTAGCCGCACGAGCAGTTGTATCCTAGAAAGTCAGAGAATCCTTACCATTTGCCATTTTTAATATCTCTCTCTCTCTCTCTCTCTATATATATATATATATATATATATAGTTTGACATAAGCACATGGTTATTAGGACCAACCCTCATGTTGGCAAATATGAGTTTTCAGTATCGGTCCTCTCGGGACCTCTACCTTCTATGGTTAGCTACACAACCCTCTTTGAGCCTAGTTAAAATCATTTACACAATTTCATCCATTAACCCAAGAGTTTTTTAATTAGGCATTAACTGTTGGTATCGTCATACCAAAATTTAAAGCTTGCAAGTCTATTCCATTTTGCCATAGAAAACCATTAAACCAAGTTGACTCCACTATTTTCAATTTAAAAACCAAAGCCATTACCACCAAGGCCTTTCCAAAACCATTTGAAAACCAAACCAATTCCATTTATGTTCCAGTTACCATTTATGCAATGCAAGGTTTCAAAAAGAATAGCCAAACCAAGTGATAAATTATTTTCCAAAGCCAATTATGCAAGCGGGATGAGGTTATTATCAATTTCCATACCAAAACCATTTATTTTGAGAATCCATTGTACCCCTAAATTCATTCAACATCCGTATGCACCCAAGGAGTTCATAAATAATCAATTCAATAATAATCATGGGAAAACATTTAAACCAAATACATTCAAAACCCTCAACCCATAGTTCAAAACTCAACATCAAAACCATGCATAATAATAACCAATTCATGCCATAAAGGAAAGTTAAGTATAGGGAAAGAGGTACATGCCTTAATTACCAAGAATTTTAAAGAAAACACCCTTAGAACCCCGACCACCTCCTTGAAACTCTAGCCTTGACTTGAAAGGTGAAATTTGAGAGAGGATTTTTAGAAGTGAAGTAATAGCCCTTGGTATCTTGAAAACTAATGAGAATTGGCACATATAGTTTTAAAGGTTGTTTATAAGTGAAAGGACCTCATTACCCCTCATTCCAATGAAAATAGAACAAAACAGCCAGATTTTTATATAGGTCTGCGGCACGGACCTTATCATGTAGACTAACCTCTGTACCGCGTACCTTAATGTGGAGACCATTTTCTGTGTTACGGAGGCTATCACCGAAGCCAGCCCCCGTGCACATCGATATCGTGGAGGCTTACTTCCTCTATGACCCAAAACCACCCTAAACCCAATCCAAAAATTCTGAAACTTTTTTGGGACACCCCATTAACATACCTAAGTACAATTTAAGTAAAAAATCAATGTTTCGAATATAGGGAGACCAAAAATAAAACTACTCAAAATTTGAGGGTGTTACATTATCTTCTCCTTAGATCATTCATCCCCGAATGAAGAGCTAGGACACTTTTTGCACGAGAATAACAATATTACACCAAAATCAAACAATAAACCCGAATAGTAACAAGGAAAAACAAAATTCATACCTTAAGCTCCTTCGCCCGACATATGAAATAAGAATGGGTACTTAGCCCTCATATTTTCCTCCGCTTCCTAAGTTGCTTCTTCCACCTTATGGTTCCTCCAAAGGACCTTTGCTGAAGCTACATAATTAGTCTGCAACCTACAAACTTGTCTATCCAAGATTTCTACTGGGATCTCATCGTATGATAGGGAATCCGAGATACCAACATTATCAATAGGCACCACCAAGGAAGGATCACCCACATATTTCTTCAACACGGACACATGAAACACAGGGTGAATGGAATTCAAGCTTGCAGGCAATTTTAACTTATAGTCTACATCTCCCACTCTCTTCAAAATGAAATTGGGGCTAACATAACAGGGATTGAGCTTCCCCTTCTTACCAAATTGCATCACTCTCTTTATGGGAGACACCTTTAAGAACACCTAATCACCTACATCGAACTTCAAATCTCTTCGCCTCACGTCTGCATAGGACTTTTGGCGACTTTGGTTAGTCTTAAGCCTATCCTAAATTACCTTCACCTTCTCTATATCTTTATGAATTAAATCAGGACCAAAAAACCTTGCCTCACTAGATTTGAACCACCCAATACGGGACCTACACCTTCGACCATACAACACCTCAAATAGAGCTATACCAATGCTAGAGTGATAACTATTGTTGTACGCAAATTCCACCAGAGGCAAATGGTCAACCCAGCTTCCACCAAAGTCAATTACAAAAAGTCGAAGCATATCCTCCAAAGTCTAAATCGTCCTTTCTGCTTGTCCATCCATCTGTGGATAGAAAGCAGTACTAAAGGCTTACCTTAGTCCTCAAACTATTCTAAATGAACGCCAAAACTGCGATGAGAACTGAGTACCTTAATAAAAGATAATAGAAACAGGCACACCTATACAACTTCATGATATCTTGAATAAACAACCTTGCATAGTCCTCAATAGAATAATTTATCCTCACTGGTAAGAAGTGAGCAGACTTAGTCATTCCATCCACAATGATCCAAATAGAATCAAACTATTGTTGAGTCCATGGAAGACCGGTAAAAAATCCATATTTATCACTTTCCACTTCCACACAGGCAACTCAATTTCTTGAGAAAACCCACCAGGCCCCAAGTGCTCCACCTTCACTTGCTAACATACCATGCACTTAGCCCTAACATTAGCCAAATCAATCTTCAAGTTATTCCACCAATAGATTTTCTTAAGGTCATGATACATCTTCATCGAACCATTATTAACCAAATAATTCGACTCATGAGCTTTTATCCAAATTCTACCTCGTAGCCCATCCATATCAGGAACATACAACCTCTCTTGGTACCTCAAGATACTATCAACCCTAATTTCAAAAGCCATCACCTTCTGCCCACCTACATCATCCTTGATTTGCATCAAGATAGGTTCTAACACCTGCTTCTCTTTTACCTCAGCACCAAAAGATGATTTTGTCACATCTTGTACAAATACAACACCATCCTCAAAATATAAGATACAGACTCTTAGATTAGCCCTGCTTCCCCCTTTCTACATGGGATAGACTTCCCATAGATAACCTGCTAAGAGCTTCAGCGACCACATTATCCTTACCTGGGTAATAGTAGAGACTCATATAATAGTCCTTGAGCAACTCAATCCATCTTATTTGCCTAAGATTCAACTCATTTTGGGTGAATACATATTGCAGACTCTTTTGATATGAATAGATATTAATGTGGACCCCATATAAATAGTGCCGCCAAATTTTTAACGTGAACACTACAACCAATAACTCCAAATCACGAGTCGAACAATTCCTCTCATGAACTTTCAACTACCTAGAAGCATATGCTACCACCTTGCCATGCTATATTAATACACAACCAAGTCCCATATAAGACTTATCATAATAAACCACGAAGCCATAACTACCCAAGGGTAGGTCAAAACCAGAGCACAAGTCAATTTATCTTTTAACTTCTCAAAACTCCCCTCACAAGCATTGAACCGCAAAAACTTCACCTTCTTATAAGTTAACTTAGTCAAAGGTACAACGATCGACAAAAAACTTTCCACAAACCTCCTATAATAACCAGCTAAACCCAAGAAGTTTTGAATATCGTAGGAGTCGTAGGTCTAGTCCACTTATTAACCACTACAACTTTTTGTGAATCCACCATGATCCCTTCACTAA
Source organism: Capsicum annuum (assembly GCF_002878395.1). Classification (NCBI taxonomy): domain Eukaryota; kingdom Viridiplantae; phylum Streptophyta; class Magnoliopsida; order Solanales; family Solanaceae; genus Capsicum; species Capsicum annuum. The sequence continues at coordinate 200,474,932 of NC_061113.1, forward strand.
AAACAACATGACCCAAAAAAGTAACAACATTCAACCGAAATTCACACTTTGAAAACTTAGCATAAAATTGCTAATCTTTTAGGGTCTGCAACACAACACGAAGGTGATTAGTATGATCCACCTTACTTTTTGAATATACCAAAATATCATCTATAAACACAATTACGAACAAGTCTAAAAACTGATGGAATACCTGGTTGATGAGATACATAAATTCTGTTGAGGCATTGGTCAACCCAAAAGACATGTCCAAGAACTCAAAATGTCCATACCGGGTATGGAAAGCAGTCTTAGAAATATCCTCCTCCCTTATCTTTAACTGATGATAACTTGACCAAAGGTCAATTATAGAGAAATACTTAGCACCCTGAAGTTGGTCAATAGATCATCAATCTTAGGAAGGGGGTAATTATTCTTCACCATCACCTTATTCAACTGACGATAATCAATACACATTGGAAGATAACCATCCTTCATACGCACGAATAAAATAGGTGCACTCCATGGAGACATACTAGAGTGGATAAAACCCTTGTCAAAAAGATATTTCAACTATTCCTTAAGTTTTTTCAACTCAGCTAGAACCATTCTATAAGAAGGGATAAAGATAAGATGAGTGTTTGAAATAAGATTAATCCCAAACTCAATTTCCCTATCGGGAGGGACACTCGAAATATCATTAGGGAAAGACTCAGGAAATTCACTAGCCATGGGACTAGATTGTAAAGTAGGACCCTCCGAGTTAGAATCTTTTACCCAGACCGCATGATAAACACACCCCTTGAAAATTAATTTTTGGGCTCTAAGATATGATATGAACCTTCCCTTAGGTACTAAGGAACTCCCTTCCCACTTAATAACCAAATTATTAGGGTATTTAAAAATGACCTTACGGGTCTGACAGTCTAAAGAGGCGTAGCATGAATGCAACCAAACTATTTCTAAAATGACATTAAAATCTAGCATGTCTAATTCAAATAGACCCACCAAAGTTTTCCTTCCACCAACAGATACCACAAAACCCTTATAGACCTTTCTACTATAGACCTTTTTTGCAACCACCGAGTCACCTATTGAGGTAAAAATAAATTTTTTTTTTGAAATATGCTTAGGACCGAAACCAAAATGCATAACCCCTAGATTAAGTAAATAGTAAACATCATGAGAGAAGAGTTTTAACATACCAGTGATGACATCAGGGGATGCCTTAGACTCCTGATGGGTAGTAAGAGCATACATGCAATTTTGATCAGTACCGATATTAGAGTGGCACCCCTTGGTGCAGAAGCTGATAATATGGCAACCAGAATCTTGTTAGCCCCCATAGAAACCTTTACCCCCAGGCAATTCTTTAGCATGTGTCTTGGCTGGCCATAGTTAATACATCGGTTCTCCCCTCGTCACAGAAACCATGATGTAATTGACCACAAAGTCTGCAAGGAGGATAGGATAGGTCTGACTGGGCCCTATTAGCCTGATATTGGGCACCATATGACCTATAACTAGCAATACTTTGAAAATAATGATATTCGAATGGCTTTGAATAAGGTGCACTAACCGTCAAATAGGAACCAAAGTTTCCCCACTTCTTCTTAGGCCACTTGCTACCATCCCTTTCACTCCATTGCTAACCTCCACCCTGATCTTCTCCTCCATCTCTGCTTGCTTTTTCTTTTGCTCCTTAACCTGCTGTGTATACACTACCAATAAAGAGATATCTATGTTATTCTTCAACAAGGCAACCTTGTTCTCTAAAATTAATTCATGAGGCAAATCGCAAATTTCCTCTTTATAGCCCTCATGCTAGACACTAGCTCAGGGACATATCGCGACAACTGATGGAACTTCAAGGCATATTCCTTTACCATTATCTTTTGTTGCTTCAAATTCACAAACTCCTTAGCTTTTTCCTCCCTCAACTCCTAAGGAAAGAAGCGATCAATAAAGGCACTGGAGAAACCATCCCACAAAGTGGACTCAACATCATAACCCCTAAGCCACTCCTACTCTTCATACCATTGGTACATTACATCCTTCAACTAATACGTAGTGAATTCCATACATTATACCTAAGTGACATGCATAACCTAAAAGATTTTCTCCATCTCATCTATAAAATCTTAAGGATCCTTCTTAACCTTAGTGCCAGTGAAAGTTGGAGGGCTCAACCTCATAAATTGGCCAACTCTAGTGGCCTCAGATAAACTCTCAATAATACCAATATAACTCATCTGACGTGACTGAGATGTCACTAACTGGGTCAACAGATGAATAGATTGGCAAAACCAAGCATTAGTAATATCTCCCTGAGGTGATTGAGTATGAGTGTCACCAACTGGAAGAGAATCAGTGAAGACAGGTAGAACTCCGTGGGAATAATCAAAAGTAGCAACCCTAGAATGGGTCTACACCTTATAGTTGGGATAAGATCCACCCATATTGTTCTCAGGTAAGATAAATGAGTTTCCAAGAGCTTCAGATTATTTGAGAGGCATGATCTAAAAGGAAAACTAATAAGAGTTAGAGGAATCCAAGGCCTTAGATACTGTAGCCTAAAAATAAGACAATAAAAAAAGAGAAATATTCCTAAATGCCTCGTAGCCTCTCCCTTATAAGTATGGGACACTACACACTCATAAAAGAGATTCTACTTGACATGACTGTGGACTCTCAACCGACCATGAACCTAGGCTCTGATACCAACTTAGTCATGACCTGAGCCATAGGCTGGATGTGACGAGCATCTCAAGTCCACCTAAGACCAGAGACCACCCTCTTAGCCTAATCCAATATAACCAAGTACACATAGCAGTAGATGAATACCAGTATAAAACAAAATATGAGAGGAAAGCTTAAAGAATCTATAAAGGGTCAACATTGAAAACCAACCACAATACCCATTCCCATAGTAATGTCCAAGAAAGCCTCTATAAAACCAAAGATAGTCTGTTCACAATATGCCCCGGATCATAGCCAAAAACAAGTCCAACAAAAGGTCAAACATGAGGAGATCCAAAGAATGAAATGGGATCTTTTGAAGGATGGAAGCTCATTAGTTCAGTCTGACAGCTAAGCTATCACATGAATACCTAATCACTATGTAGGAGAAGTAGAAGTATGGCTAGTTACTACATCACATGGGGACATAGCGTTGGAAGACAATTAGCCGATGGAGCACTAGATTGTACCTCAGGGATACAGGATAAAATATTGCCGTGATCCATAATACAAAAACTATTAATACTAGTGAACAACACCATAAGCATTGCATATATATATTCCACATGCCGAGAAAGAAAACAAGGCTTAGAATGAGAGTAAAACCTTAACCTAGACTGTGTAGCTTGACCATTCTTTACTAACACCCATGGGCTATATGGGTTCTGCGCCCTCTGCTGAAAAGACCCCAGTGCGTGTTAGCTGCATGACCGGAGGTATCATAGAAAGCCGGGGAATCTTTACCCTTTGCCATTCTTGATACAAATATATATATATATACACACACACATATATATATATATAGTGTGACATAAGCACATAGTCATTAAGACCAATCCTCATGTCAGCAAACGTGAGTTTCCAGTAGCGGTCCCCCTGGAACCTCTACCTTCCACGATTTGCTACATAACCTTCTTTGAGCCTAATTGAAATTATTTACACATTTTTATCAATTAAATTATGAGTATTTTAATTAGGAATTAACCGTTGGTATCGTCATACCAAGTTTTAGAGCTTACAAGTCTATTTTATTTTGCCATACAAAACCATCAAACCAAGTTGACTCCATAGTTTCCAACTTGAAAACCAAAGACATGGCTACTAAAGCCTTTGAAAAACCATTTGAAAACCAAACCAATTCTATTCATGTTCCATTTACCATTTATGCAATGCAAAGTTTTAAAAAGAATAGCCAAACCAAGTGAGTAATCATATCCCAAGGACAATTATACAAGTGGGTCAAGGTTATTATCAATTTCCATACCAAAACCATTTATTTTGGGAATCCATTTTACGCCTAACTTCATTCACCATCCCTATGCACCCAAAGAGTTCATAATTAATCAATTCAATACATAATAATTCATTAATAATCATGAGAAAACATTTAAACCAAATACATTCAAAACCCTCAACCCATAGTTCAAAACCCAACATCAAAACCATGCATAATAATAACTGATATAAATTTTTTTGATGATAAGTAGCTGACAACGAAGGACCAGGTCCCTGGGTCTTCATGGAAACATACAACTATCACATGACCTATACAATTTTGTTTTCTAGTATAACAAACTGTGCAAGTGAGATATGTAACTTTTAGGATACCCGGCCCAATTAGATTTCTATGCTAATCATTACTCCACTATGAAAGGAGAGGAATGCTTCTCAAATTGGTGAGTTTTCACAATCCATATTGTTTAAAATTAATAGATACGAAAATTTAGCTACTCAAGTATTGCTCAAGTTCTTAATTTTTGTATGTATTAAAAAGAGTGAGTGTTATTTAGTTGAGTCCTGAATTATAAATGAATTACTTATGTTAATAAGAGTAATGTTTTCTTATTTTGTTAAGAGTGCTTAGGTAGAGTTGCCTAAGTTTAACATTGGTTAGAGTTAATCAATATTCGAGAGTGTACTTGGCAGAGTTGTCAAGGTAGGTATGTAGTAGAGTTATTACAAGTAGGAGGAGCCTATAGTTAGGCTCATTGGAGTCTGTAATCAAGATGTTGATTATAGTGGATTGTTGGGTGCTTGTGAGGGCATGTCGTGGTTTTCCTCCCTTGAGCAAGGAGGTTTCTATGTTAAATATTTGTGTCTTAAATTTCCTGCAAAGCTTTTAGTTTTCTAGTGCTTTACTATTTGATTTCCTATGACTGACTTTAAGGGACCTAGTCACTTACTGTGCGGTGCAACCTCCCATGTTTTATCAGTTAGTATCAGAGCTAGAACACTCTAAAAGGTTAACATCTAGAGTGATTTGGTCATCATGGCTACTCCACCTAATCAAGAAGAAGGTCAATCTACCACTACGCCACCTAGATTTATGTAATACCTTGTATTTTCCTAACATATTTTAAGTCCCAATATATGAGTATTCAAATATATAGTTTTCAAACTACCCATTATTTTTTAGTTTAGAGCCTGCCATAATGTAGGAAATTCAATTAGCTTTCCAATGATATAAAATTTGTCCAAATTCGATAACCAGGTAAGAAGTTATGGAGATTTTAAGTTTCAGTCGTTAAACATCATCATTTTGGTCACTAGCGCGTCGCAGAGCCAGTCTAAATGAAAATTTTAAATTTCTAGAAAGGGACCGCGATATTGGTGTATTGCTCCAAGGACCAGTTCACATTTGGCAATTTCCAGTGAGCTTCCGCGATAATGGTACATCACGGAGGTAGCCAAAATGGCATTCCAAAGGTTTAGCATGATGGCTCCACATCACGGCAATGGAAAAAATGAGGATTATCAATTTTCAGGGGCCCGACGCGATAGCACCACATCATGCCGAAGCCAAAAATTGGGATCTAATTTCCATCCTAAGTTTTTAAATTTGTTTAGGGGTATTTAGGTCTTTTTCCACGGCCCTAATCACCCTAAATACGAGATTTATCCCCTAAGTGACCCAAATAATTATCATTTATTCAATTTCTCTCAAAATTAAAGATCCCTTTCTCAAGAACAAGAAACCCTAGCTCTCAAATTTAAAACCAAATCTCAAGAACTCATCATTAATCCTCTCAAATCCATTAACCCAGGCATGTTAAGTGTTCATCCAAGGTTTCCTTTCACCCATGGAGATCAAGTATCCGGTTAAAATTAAAAAATTATGATCTTTCCAAGTTATCTTGATTTTAAATTATGATTAAATCATAAATTTCCATGAATCTTGTTCTATACCATGTTTTAGCGAAATTAATGTCTATTACTACACTCCATATGTTTGAATGTTGTTGTCCACTATTTTAATTCATGATTTATGATAATGGTGTTGAAGTTGTGCTTTACTACAAACTTCAAACTAATTCCCATGCTCTATATACTCCATGCATATCAAGTATTTGATAAAATGCTTACAAGAATAAATATTTAATAAAAACCTTTATGCTATGTCCTCCAAGCTTTAGTGTCATTTTACTATTATTGGTTTTGAGTCCTGAGGGTATTAAATATCTAAAAAGCATAGCTCTTTACTTAGTCTCATCTCAGTATCTTCATAATAACTTCAGAATACATCATGAGCATTACTAGATCAGTCAGTTAAACTTAGAAATAGTCAAAAACTTAGTGTCTTTTAGTTGGGAGTGGGATTTAGCACCGAGTGAGTGTAGGGATGGAGGCTTCCCCGTTAGATAGGAAGAGTCGCTAGTAGTAGTTCCTAAACTCTAGAACTATATAACCAGCGTAGGATATGAGAATTCACCCACCAGTACAGGCTTGACTATCTCGCAGGGGTCACCCGTCAGATTAGGCTTGACACCCTTCATTCTTCGAGACAATACAATATACCAGACTAGTAGATCCATATAGAAAGCGTTAGTACCCATGGCACGGTATTAACACTCTTCAAACTGGGGTTACAGGTTAGACCCCGATTAGCTCAGATTAGGGTATGTTAGTTAGATGATAGCTCCCACAGTCTGAGCCCAGTAATCAGACCAGTAGTTCAGTCTTAGTGTTGTTTGACCAAGGCATACAGATATCAGTTATTTTAGTATTTTAATTTATAGACTTTTATTCAGTTTATGTTATATGCTTGTTCATGTATCCCTAGTATCTATAGATTTCACGTACCTTTAGTATTTACAGAGTTTCATGTATACAGAACATTTATAGATTTCATATATTTTCAGTATCTACAAATTTCATTCTCTTTATTCAGTACTTCATGTTTTACATGCATATTCAGACAGTTATTATTCCTGTTCACGAAACCATGCATGTCAGCCTACCTCATTTTACATACTAGTACATTCAAAGTACTAATCTCATACCTTTCTTTTGCTCTATGATGTATTATATCATAGGTTTTAATGCTCAGTTCTCAGATCGTGCTTAGACTTCTCAGACACTTAACAGTAGCAGTGGTGAGTCCTCATATTTTGAGGATAGATTATTTTACTTTATGTCTCTAGTTCAGTAGTTAGTGGAGTTCATTGGAGCCTGTCCCATCAACTCACAGTTATTCAATTTAGAGTCTTTTAGACACTACAGTCAGTTATTCAGTATTTAGACTTTAGTTGACTTTCAATTAGTTAGTCAGTTTATCTCAGATTTCTGTATTTATTTAGACTAAGATAGTTATTTATTTAGATTCATAATTCAATATTTGTTTTAGATATTAATACCTTAAGGAATATCAGTTATTCTTCCGCATTTATGATTATGTTGTATAGTGCTCATAGCAGGTACCGGCTCATGGGTTAGCTTGTGGTCCTTCGAGACTGTAAGCTCCGTGTGATACCCAGGGTATACTCTCGAGGTGTTACAAAATTGGTATCAGAGTCTAAGGTTTTAAATAGTCCTAGAAAGTCTTAAAGCCATATCAAGTAGAGTCTTGTGCATAGGTATATAGCGTGCCATATTTATGGGCAGGAGGCTACAAGGCATTTATGAAAAGTTTCCCCTTCTTTTAGTATTCATGTCGTGCGAGTGAGCATGAGTTCAAGTTAAACTCTCAGTCTAATCTATTTCTTTCTTCCGTTTACAAAACATGCCTCCCAAAAAAATAAAAGAAGAGAAGTAGGAAACCAGCCAGTACCTTAGCCCATCCAGACAGATCCTTTAGATGAGCATGTCTCTCATGTAGAATTCAGGGCTACTTTCACCCTTCTCGCCAACTCTATAGCAGCTCAAAATGAATGAACAGCTGCTATTCTGGCCAACCTAGTGGCCAATACAGCTGCAACCAGAATTTGGGTCTTTACCAGAATGAATCCTCCTTCCTGCACGGGATCCAAGTCTAAAAAAAATCCATAGAAATTCAAAGATATGGTTCAAAAGGTAACGGATGCTATGGGGGTCACATCCAATGAAAGTGCGGAGTTGGCTGCATATCAGTTGCGTAATGTGGCCCATACTTGGTTTAAGCAGTGGAAGATTGATAGGGGTATTGATACAACGCCTGTAGAATAGGAAGAGTTTGCCACAACTTTCTTAGGCAGATTCTTTCCATTGGAGTTGAGGAAGGCCAAGGTGTTAGAATTTATTAACTTGAGGCAGGGAAGCATGAGTGTGAAGGAGTATTCCCTCAATTTTACTCAGTTAGCTAGATATGCTCCTCACGTGGTAGCTGATAGTAGGTCCAAGATTAGTAATTTTGTGTTTGGCTTATCTGATAGTATGGTCAAGGAATGCAGGACTGCAATGCTGAGTAGGGAGATGGACTTGTCTAGGTTGATCGTCCATGCTCAATAGATAGAGGAGCTGAAGATTAAGGAAAGAGAAAGAGGGAACAAAAAGGCTAGAATAGGTAGTTTTAATTTCAATTAGCTAAGGTCATAAAGTGGTAATTGTCTTCAATTTCATTAGAGGCCTTCAGCCCCAGCACCCTCTTTAGCCAGTGCCCCAGTACCTAAATTTAGAAATGATAATTGAGATAGGGCAGCAGGCTCTAAGTCCCAAGGTAATATTAACAGTGCTTGTACGAATCCTTTATGTTAGAAATATGGCATACACCATCAGTATGAGTGCAGAGCGGGCAGTGATGTCTTCTTCAGATATGGCAAGCTAGACCATTAGATTTGGGAGTGTCGGGTAGTTGCTCAGAGAGGTAGGGAGTTGCGCCAACAGGGCTAGTCCAATCAGTCTTTAGTTTCGTCCGGTGGCCTAACTCAGCAGGGTATCGCTTACAGTGCTACCAGTGGTCAGCGCCCGAATAGATTATATGCTCTTCAGTCCCGCCAAGATCAGAAAAATTCTCTTGACATAGTTACTGGTACGTTACATGTCTTCCACTTACATGTTTATGCTCTACTAGACCCTGGAGCTTCTCTTTTTTTTGTAACTCCATATATTACCGTCAATTTTGGAGTTAGTCCCAAAACTCTAGCAAATCCCTTTTCAGTGTCTACCCCAGTGGGTGTTTCCAATATAACCAGGCAGGTAAATAGTAACTATCCGGTCATAATATGTCATAAAGTTATCCTAGTTGATCTCGTAGAGTTAGAGATAATGGATTTCGATGTCATTCTCGGCATGAATTGGCTCCACTCATACTATGCCTCAGTTGATTGTAGAAAAAGAATAGTTCATTTTCAGTTCCCAAATGAACCAGTCCTTGAATGGAGGGGTAGTACTTCAACTCATAGGGGTCAGCTTTTTTCGTACCTTAGAGCGTGAAAGATGATGTCCAAGAGGTGTATTTACCATCTTGTTTGAGTCAAAGACTCAAATTCAGAGACTCCAACCTTTGTCAGTTTCAATAGTCAGGGAATTTCCAGATGTGTTCCCTGAAAATCTTCTCAGAATTCCCCATAAAATGGAAATAAACTTTGGAATAGACCTTTCTTCAGACACTTAGCCTATATCTATTCTGCCATATAAAATAGCTCCAGCTGAACTCAAAGAACTAAAAGAAAAGTTGAAGAATATCCTAAATAAGGGATTCATTAGACCCAGCATCTCCCTATTGGGTGCGCCAGTTCTATTCATGTGTAAGAAAGATAGTTCTCTCCGAATGTACATAGACGATCGTTAGTTGAACAAAGTCATAGCCAAGAATAAACATCCACTTTCTAAAATCGATGAGTTATTTGACCAACTTCAGGGTGCTAGTTACATTTCTAAGATAGACCTAAGATCAGGCTATCATCAGCTCAGAGTCAAGGAATGTGACATTCCGAAAATATCTTTTCAAGCTCGATAAGGTCACTTCGGATTTCTAGTCATGTCCTTTGGCCTTACTAATGCCCCAACAGCTTTCATGAACTTGATAAACCAAGTGTTCAATAAGTACTTGGACATGTTCGTTATAGTCTTTATCAATGACATTCTTGTCTATTCCCATAGCGAGAATGATCACGTAGAATATCTTAGGATCGTACTTCAGACTCTTAGAACCCATCAGTTGTTCGCCAAATTCAGTAAATGCAAATTTTTGCTAAGGTAAGTAGAATTTCTTGGTCATATTATTTCTGGTGATGGCATTATAGTTGATCCTCAAAAGACCAAAGCAGTGAGAAACTAGAATAAACCCATCTATCTATTAGATATCAAAAGTTTCTTGGGTTTGGTTGGCTATTTCCATCAATTTATTAAAGGGTTTTTATCTATTGCATCCCCCATATCCAGATTGACTCAGAAGAAAGTTAAGTTTTAGTGGTTAGATTCATGCGAGAAGAGTTTTCAGGAGTTGAAGACTCGACTCTCCTTAGCCCAGTTCTTACTTTGCCAGATGGTTTAGATGAGTTTTTTGGGTACTGTGATGTATCCAGAGTAGGTTTGGATTATTTCCTCATGTAGAGAGGTCAGGTTATAGCCTATGACTCTAGACAACTTAAGTCCCATGAGAAGAATTATCCTACTCATGATCTCGAGTTAGCAGCTGTAGTGTTTTCCTTAAAGATTTGAAGGCATTACTTATATAGGGTGCATGTTAATGTGTGAACAGATCACAAGAATTTGTAGTATGTGTTCTCTCAGAAAGATTTGAATTTGCGTTAGAGAAGATGGTTAGATTTATTGAAAGATTATGGCATGAGTGTTCTATATCATCCGGGCAAGGCCAACGTACTGGCAGATGCTCTCAGTAGGTTGTCTATGGGTAGTGTTGGTTATGTTGAGGATGGTAAGAAGAAGTTAGTTTAGGAAGTTAATCAGCTTGCGCGACTAGGTGTCCACCTAGTCGATTCAGCAGAAGGTAGCGTATAGCTGTAGAGTAGTTCAAGATCCCCTCTAGTTTCTAAAGTAAAGGAAAAGAAGGATAGACATCCTAGTCTAGTTAAGTTGAAAGAATCAATCAGAGATCAGAATATGAAGGTTTTCTTATAAGGGAGAGATGGTATGCTGTGTTGTCAGGTTCGACTATGCATGCCTAGTGTTGATGAGTTGAAACAGTGAATTCTTATAGAAGTGCATGGCGCACGCTACTCTATTTATCCAGGAGATACTAAGATGTACCACAATTTATGGGAGATTTATTGGTGGAGTAGGATGAAGAGAAATATTATACAGTTTGTAGCTAAGTGCTCTACGTGTCAGCATGTTAAGATTGAGCACCAAAAGCCTAGTGGGTCCATACAGGAGTTTAAAATTCCCACGTGGAAATGGGAAGAAGTGAACATGGACTTTGTGATGGTTCTTCCTCGTACTCATCATCAACATGATTCTATTTGGGTTATCATAGAGCGGATGACCAAATCAGCTCATTTCTTGCTAGGCCATACCTCTTATTTTGCCGAGGACTATGCCAAACTCTATCTCAGAAAGTTGGTTAGGTTGTATGATTTCCCTTATCTATCATCTTAGACAAAGGTACCCAGTTTACCTCTCATTTTTGGAAAACATTCCAAAAGGGTCTTGGCACCCAAGTCCACCTCAGTACAGCATTCTACCCTCAGACTGATGGTCAAGCAGAAAGGACTATTCAGACACTTGAAGATATGATGAGAGCATGCGTAGTTGATTTTTAAGGTAAATAGGATGACCACTTACCTTTGATTGAGTTTGCATATAATAAAAACTATCATTCCAGTATTCAGATGGCTATGTTTGAAGCTCTCTATGGTAGGAGATTTAGATCTCTGATTTGCTGGTTTTAAGTAGGTGAGGCTATATTAGTAGGGCCTGACTTGGTGTTTGATGCCTTAGAGAAGGTTCAGTTGATTAGAGAAAGGCTTAGAGTAGCCCAGAGCCGACAGAAATTGTATGTAGATATGAGGAGAAGGGATCTCAAGTTTGAGGTCGGTGATTTTGTGTACTTGAAAATATCTCCCATGAAGGGGGTGAAGAGGTTTTTCAAGAAAGGGAAACTAAGTCCTTGCTATGTCGGTCCCTACAGAATTCTCAGTCCTTTTGGAAAGGTAACTTATGAGCTTAAGTTGCCTTTAGTTTTAGCTTCAGTATACCCAGTGTTCTATGTCTCATTGTTGAAGAAGTGTATTGGTGATCCAGCTGTAGTTGTTCCCTTAAAAAGCATAGATGTTCATAACAGCCTTTCCTATGAGGAAGTTCCAGTCAAAATTCTTGATCATCAAGTTTGTTGAGGGAGACACTTGGGAAGCAGAAGAAGATATGCGGACCAAGTAACCTCATCTTTTCTCTGCAAATTCAGATTCAGTTTAAGATACTAATCTTCTTAATGTTTCTCTCTATCATGCTCAGTTTCAGTTGCACATCATGTTCATGTCAGTCGTGCATTTACAAATCAGTTTAGTCATGCATTCCATGCATCAGTTATACATGTTTAGTGTGTAAGCTCAGTCCATTAGTTTCCTCAGCTTAACTAGTCTCATACGAGGATGAATGATCCCAAGGGAGAGATATTATAATACCCCATATTTCCCTAGCATAATTTAAGCCCCAATACATGAGTATTCATATATTAAATTTTTGAAATACCCATTATTTTTCAGTTTAGAGACTGCCATTGCGTAGAAAATTCAATTAGCTTTTCAATGATATAAAATTTCCTTAAATCCGATAATCGGATAAGAAGTTATGGGGATTTTAATTTTTAGTCGTTAAACACCATCATTTTGGTCACTAGCGCATCGTGGAGCCAGTCTAAATTACAATTGTCAATTTCTAGTAAGGGACTGAGATATTGGCGCATCGCGCCAAGGACCTAGTTCACATTTGACGATTTCTAGTGAGCCTCCGCAATAATGGCGCATCATGGAGGTGGCAAAAATGGCATTCCAAAGGCTTAGCGCGATAGCTCCGCATCGCGCCAATGGACAAAATGAGGATTGTCAATTTCCAGTGGCCCGACGCGATTGCACCGCATCACACTGGAGCGAAAAATCGAGATCTTCAGTTTCCAGCCCGAGTTTTTAAATTCATTTAAGGGTATTCTGGGCTTTTTCCACGGCCCTAATCACCCTAAACACAAGATTTAATCCCTAAGTGACCTAAATGATCATCATTTATTCAATTTCTCTCAAAATTAAAGATCCCCTTCTCAAGAACAAGAAACCCTAGCTCTCAAATTCAAGACCAAATCTGAAGAACTCACCATCAATCCTCTCAAATTCATTAACCCAGGCATGTTAGATGTTCATTCATGGGTTTCTTTCACCCATGGAGTCCAAGTATCCGATTTAAATTGCAAAATTTTCCAAGTTATCTTGATTTTAAATTATGATTAAACCGTAAATTTCCATGAATCTTGTTCTATACCATGTTTTAGCAAAATTGATGTCTATTACTACACTCCATATGTTTGAATGTTGTTGTCCACTGATTTAATTCATGATTTGTGATTATGGTATTTAAGTTGTGCTTTACTACAATCTTTAAACTAATTCCCATGTTCTATATACACCATGCATATCAAGTGTTTGATAAAATGCTTACAAGAATGAATATTTTATAAAAGCCTTTATGCGATGTCCTCCAAGCTTTAGTGTCATTTTATTATTATTTCTTTTGAGTCCTGGGGGTCTTAAATACCCAAAAATCATAGTTGTTTACTTAGTCTGGTCTCAGTATCTTTAGAATATCTTCAGAATACATCATGAGAATTACTAGATTAGTCAGTTATACTCAGAAATAGTCAGTAACTCAGTGTCATTCAGTTGGGAGTAGGATTTAGCACCGAGTGAGTTTAGGGATGGTGGCTTTCCCGTCAGATAGGTAGAGTCTCTAGTAGTAGTACCTAAACTCCAGAACTACATAGCCAATATAGGATATGAGAAATACCTCATTAGTATAGGCTTGACTATCTTGCAGAGGTCACTCGTTAGATTAGGCTTGATACCCTTCATCCTTCGGGACAATACAATATACCAGACTAGTGGATCCACATAGCCAGCATTAGTACTCGTGGCACGGTATTAACACCCTTCCAACTGGGGTTACAGTTGGACCCCGATTAGCTTAATTATGGCATGTCGGTCAGATGATAGCTCCCACTCTGAGCCTAGTAATCAGACCAGTAGTTCAGTCTTAGTGTTGTTTGACCAAGGCATACAGATTCAGTTATTTAAGTATTTCAGATTTCACATAATTTTAGTATCTACAAATTTCATGCTCTTTATTCAGTAATCCATGTTTTACATGTATATTAAGACAATTATTATTCCTGTTCATGAAACCATGCATGTCAGCCTGCCTCATTTAGCATACCAGTACATTCAAAGTATTGATCTCATACCTTTCTTTTGCTATGATGTATTATATCATAGGTTCTGATGCTCAGTTCTCGAATCATGCTTAGACTTCTTAGACTCTCAGCAGTAGCAGTGGTAAGTCCTTATATTTTGTGGACAGATTATTTTACTTTATGTCTATACTTCAGTAGTTAGTGGAGTTAGTTGGGGCCTTTCCCATCAACTCATAGTTATTCAGTTTAGTGACTTTCAGATACAACAGTCAGTTATTCAATGTGCAGACTTCAGTTGACATATCAGTTAGTTAGTCAGTTTATCTCAGATTTTAGTATTTATTCAGACTCAGATTGTTATTTCTTTACATTCATAATTCAGTATTTGTTTTAGATATTAAAACCTTATGGCATATCAGTTATTCTTCTGCATTTATGATTATGTTATTTAGTGCTCACAGTAGGTACTAGCTCATGGGTTAGCTTGTGGTTTCTCGGGATTGTAAGCACCATGTGACGCCCAGGGTGTACTCTCGGGGTATTACAAACTTGGTATCGGAGCCTAAGATTTTAAAGAGTCCTAAAAAGTCTGAAAGTCGCGTCAAGTAGAGTCTTGTGCATGGGTGTGTAGCACGCGACACTTATGGGTAGAAGGCTATAAGGTATTTAGGAAAAGTTCCCCTTCTTTCAGTATTCATGTCGTCCGAGTGAGCATGATCTCAAGTTAAACTCTCAGTCTAATCTATTTCTCCCTTTCGTTTATAAAATATGCCTCCCAAAAAAATAACAGAAGAGGAGCAGGAAACCAGCCATCACCTCCGCTCGTCCAGGTAGATCCTTTGTATGAGCATGTCTCTCACACAGAATTCAGGGCTGTGTTCACCACTCTCGCCAACTCCGTAGCAACTCAGAATGAATGACCAGCTACTGTTCTGACCAACCCAGTAGCTAATACTGCTGCAACTAAAATTTAGGACTTCACCCGAATGAATTCTCCTTCTTTCATGGGATCCAAGTTTGAAGAGAATCCACAGGAATTCTTAGATATAGTTCAAAAGGTAAAAGATGCTATGGGGGTCACATCAAGTGAGAGTGCTGAGTTGGTTACATATCAGTAGTAGGATGTGGCTCATACTTGGTTTAAGTAGTGGAAGGTTGATGGGGTGTTGATGTAGGGCCATAGAATGGAAAGAGTTTGCCACTGCTTTCTTAGACAAATTCTTCTCATTGGAGTTGAGGGAGGCCAAGGTGTTAGAATTTATTAACTTGAGGTTGGGCAACATGAGCGTGAAGGAGTATTCCCTCAAGTTTAATCAGTAAGCTAGATATGCTCCTTATGTGGTAATTGACAGCAGGTCCAAGATAAGTAAGTTTGTGTCTAGTGTATCTGATAGTGTGGTCAAGGAGTGCAGGACCGCAATACTGATTAGGGAGATGGAATTGTCTAGGTTGATAGTTCATGCTCAATAGATAGAGAAGCAGAAGATTAACGAAAGAGAGAGGGGAACAAAAAGGCTAGAATGGTAGTTTTAATTTCAATTAGCCAAGGTCAAAAGGTGGTAATTGTCCTCAGTTTCATTAGAGGTCTTATGCCCCAGCACCCTCTTCAGCCAGTGCCCCAGTACCCAAATTCAAAAATGATAATCGAGATAGGTCAGCAGGATCTAAGTCCCAAGGCAGTGTTAACAGTGCCCATACAAATCCTTTATGTTAGAAATATGGAAGACACCATCAGGGTGAGTGCAGAGCGGGCAGTGATATTTTCTTGCAATATGAAAGCCAGACCATTGGATTCGGGAGTGTCAGATAGTTGCTCAGAGAGGTAGGGAGTTGCACCAATAGGGTCAGTCCAATCAGTCTTTAGTTTTGTCTGGTCGCCTAACTCAGCAGGTTATCGCTTATAGTGCTACCAGTGGTCAACGCCCGAACAGATTATATGCTCTTCAGTTTGGTCAAGATCAGGAAAATTCTCCTGACGTAGTTACTGGTACGTTACATGCCTTCAACTTACATGTTTATGCTTTACTAGACCATGGAGCATCTTTTTTTATTGTAATTCCATATATAGCCATCAATTTCGGAGTCAGTCCCAAAACTCTAGTAGATCCCTTTTTAGTGTCTACCCTAGTAGGTGTTTCCATTGTAGCCAGGCAGGTATACAAGAGCTTTCGGGTCATAATATCTCAAAAATTTACCTCAATTAATCTCGTAGAGTTAGTGATGACAGATTTTGATTTCATTCTCGGCATGGATTGGCTCTACTCATGCTATGCCTTAGTTGATTATAGAAACAGAATAGTTTATTTTCAGTTCCCAAATGAATCAGTCCTTGAATAGAGGGGTAGAACTACAGCTCATAGGTGTCATCTTGTTTCATACCTTAGAGCGAGAAGGATGATATCCAAGGGGTGTATTAACCATCTTGTTCAAGTCAAAGACTCAAATTTAGAGACTCCAACCCTTGAGTCGGTTTCAGTAGTTAGGGAATTTAAATTTGTGTTCCCTGAAGATCTTCTCAGAGTTTCTCTCGAATGGGAAATCGAATTTGGAATAGACATTCTTTCAGACACTCAACCCATATATATTCTGCCATACATAATGGCTCCAGCTGAACTCAAAGAACTAAAAGAATAGTTAAAAGATCTCCTAGATAAAGGATTTATCAGACCCAACATCTCCCCGTGGGGTGCACCAGTTCTATTCGTGCATAAGAAAGACGGTTCTCTCAGAATGTGCATATACGACCATTAGTTGAATAAAGTCACAGTCAAGAATAAATATCCACTTCCTAGAACTGATGACTTATTTGACCAACTTTAGGGTGCTAGTTACTTTTCTAAGATAGACCTCAAATCAGGCTATCATCAGCTCAGAGTCAAGGACTGTAACATTCTAAAAATAGCCTTCCGAACTCGGTATGGTCACTTTGTATTTATAGTCATGTACTTTGGCCTTACTAATGCCCTAGAAAATTTCATGGACTTGATGAACTGAGTATTCAAGCAGTACTTGGACATGTTCGTTATAGTCTTCATCGATGACATTTTTGTCTATTCCCGTAGCGAGAATGATCACGTAGAACACCTCAAAATCGTACTTTAGACTCTCAAAACCCATTAGTTGTTTGCCAAATTCAGTAAGTGCTAATTTTGGCTAAGGTCAGTAGCATTCCTTGGTCATATTATTTCCGATGATGGTATTAGAGTTGATCCTCAAAAGACCAAAGTAGTGAGAAACTGGCCTTAACCCATCTCTCCATTAGATATCAAGAGTTTCTTGGGTTTGGCTGGCTATTACCATTGGTTTGTTGAAGGGTTTTCATCTATTGCATCCCCCATATCCAGATTGACTCAGAAGAAAGTTAAGTTTCAGTGGTCAGATTTATGCAAGAAGAGTTTTCAGGAGTTGAAGACTCGACTCACCTAAGCCCCAGTTCTTAGTTTTCTAGATGGTTTAGATGGATTTGTTGTGTATTGTGATGTATCCAGGGTAGGATTGGGTTGTGTCCTTATTAAGAGAGATTAGGTTATAGTCTATGCCTCTTGACAACTTAAGCCCCATGAGAAGAATTATCCTACTCATGATCTCGAGTTAGCAGCTGTAGTGTTTTCCTTAAAGATTTGAAGGCATTACTTGTATAGGGTGCATGTTAATGTGTTCACAGATCATAAGATTTTGCAGTATGTGTTCTCTTAGAAAGATTTGAATTTGCATTAGAGAAGGTGGTTAGATTTATTAAAAGATTATGACATGAGTGTTCTGTATCATCCAGACAAGGCCAACGTAGTGGCATATGCTCTCAGTAGGTTATCTATGGGTAGTGTTGCTTATGTTGAGGATGGTAAGAAGAAGTTAGTTCAGGAAGTTAATCAGCTTCCCCGGCTAGGTGTCCACCTAGTCGATTCAACAGAAGGTAGTGTATGGGTGTAGAGTACTTTAGGATCCTCTCTAGTTTCCAAAGTGAAGGAAAAGAAGGATAGAGATCCCAGTCTAGTTAAGTTAAAAGAATTAGTCAGAGATCAGAAGGTGGAGGTTTTATCATAAGGGAGAGATGGTGTGCTGTGTTGTCAGGTTTGGCTATGCATGCTGGGTGTTGATGAGTTGAGACAGTGAATTCTTGAAGAAGCGCATGGCGCGCGCTACTCTATTCATCCAGGAGCCATTAAGATGTACCGCAATTTGTGGGGGATTTATTGGTAGAGTAGGATGAAGAGAGATATTGCAAAGTTTGTAGCTAAGGGCTCTACGTGTCAGCAGTTTAAGTTTGAGCACTAGAAGTCTAGTGTGTCCATGCAGGAGTTCAACATTCTCACGTGGAAATAGGAAGAAGTACACATGGACTTTGTGACGAGTCTGCGTCGTACTCATCATCAACATAATTCTATTTGGGTTATCATAGAGCGTATGACCAAATCAACTTATTTCTTGCCAGTCCATACCTCTTATTCAACCGAGGACTATGCCAAACTCTATCTCAGCGAGTTGGTTAGGTTTCACGGTGTTTCCTTATCTATTATCTCAAATAGAGCTACCCAGTTTACCTCTCATTTCTGTAAAACATTCTAAAAGGGTCTTGGTACCCAAGTCTACCTCAGTATAGCCTTCCACCCTTAGACAGATGGTCAAGAAGAAAGGACCATTTAGAATCTTGAAGATATGCTGAGAGCATACACAGTTGATTTTAAAGATAAATAGGATGACCACTTGCCTTTGATTGAATTCACATATAATAACAACTATCATTCCAGTATTCAGATGGCTCCATTTAAATCTCTCTATGGTAGGAGATATAGATCTCTGATTGGTTGGTTTGAAGTAGGTGAGGTTGCAATAGTAAGGCCTGACTTGGTGTTTGATGCCTTATAGAAGGTTCAGTTGATCAGAGAAAGGCTTAGAGCAGCCCAGAGCCGATAGAAATCATATGCAGATGCGAGGAGAAAGGATCTCAAGTTTGAGGTCAGTGATTTTATATACTTGAAAATATCTCCCATAAAAAGGGTAAAAAGGTTCTGCAAGAAAGGGAAACTAAGTCCCTGCTATGTCGATCCCTACAGAATTCTCAGTCGTTTCGAAAAGGTAGCTTACGAGCTTAACTTTCCTTAGTTCTAGCTTCAGTATACCCAGTGTTCTCTGTCTCATTATTGAAGAAGTGTATTGGTGATCCAACTGTAGTTATTCCCCTAAAAAGCATAGATGTTCAGAAAAGCCTTTCCTATGAGGAAGTTCCAGTCAATATTCTTGATCATCAAGTTCGTAGACTAAGGAACAAAGAAGTTCCACTAGTCAAAGTTCTTTGGTGGAATCAGTCAGTTGAGGGAGCCACTTGGGAAGCAGAAGAATATATGCGGACTAAGTACCCTTATCTTTTCTCTGCAAATTTAGATTCGGTTTAAGGTACTAATCTTCTTAAGATTTCTCTTTATCATGCTCAGTTTCAGTTGCACATTATGTTTATGTTTGTCATGCATTTACAAATCAGTTCAGTCATGCATTTCATGTATCAGTTATGCATGTTTAGTGTGTAAGCTCAGTCCATCAGTTTCCTTATCTTAACCAATCTAATTCAAGGATGAATGATCCCAAGGGGGAGATATTATAATACCCCATATTTCCCTAGCATAATTTAAGCCTCAATACATGAGTATTCATATATAAAATTTTTGAAATACCCATTATTTTTCAGTTTAGAGCTTGCCATTGCGTAGAAAATTCAATTAGCTTTTCAACGATATAAAATTTGCTCAAATTTGATAACCGGGTTAGAAGTTATGGCAATTTTAAGTTTCAGTCGTTAAACACCATCATTTTGGTCACTAGCGCATCGCGGAGTCAGTCAAAATTACAAATGTCAATTTCAAGTAAGGGACCGATATATTGGTGCATCACGCCAAGGACCTAGTTAACATTTGGCAATTTCTAGTGAGCTTCCGTGATAATGGCGCATCGCGGAGATGGCCAAAATGGCAATTCCAAAGGCTTACCGTGATAGTTCCGTGTCGTGCCAATGGATAAAATGAGGATTGTCGATTTCCAGTGGCCTGACGCGATAGCACCGCATCACGCTGGAGCCAAAAATTGGGATCTTCAGTTTTCAGCCCAAGTTTTTAAATTCATTTAGGGGTATTTAGGTCTTTTTCCATGACCCTAATCACCCTAAACACAATATTTAATCCCTAAGTGACCTAAATAATCATCATTTATTCGATTCCTCTCAAAATTAAAGATCCCCTTCTCAAGAACAAAAAACCCTAGCTCTCAAATTCAAGATCAAATCTGAAGAACTCACTATCAATCGTCTCAAATTCATTAACCCAGACATGTTAGATGTTCATCCATGGGTTCCTTTCACCCATGGAGTCCAAGTGTCTGATTTAAATTGCAAAATTATGATCTTTCCAAGTTATCTTGATTTTATATTATGATTAAACCACAAATTTCCTTAAATCTTGTTCTATGCCATGTTTTAGCAAAATTGATGTCTATTACTACACTCCATATGTTTGAATGTTGTTGTCCACTAATTTAATTCATGATTTATGATAATGGTGTTTAAGTTGTGCTTTACTACAAGCTTTAAACTAATTCCCATGCTGTATATACACTATGCATATCAAGTGTTTGATAAAATGCTTACAAGAATGAATATTTTATAAAAGCCTCCAAGCTTTAGTGTCATTTTACTGTTATTACTTTTGAGTCTTGGGGGTCTTAAGTACCCAAAAATCATAGTTGTTTACTTAGTCTAGTCTCAATATCTTTAGAATAACTTTAGAATGCATCATGAGAATTACTAGATCAGTCAATTATACTCAGAAATAGTCAGTAACTCAGTGTCATTCAGTTGGGAGTAGGATTTAGCACTGAGTGAGTATAGGGATGGTGGCTTCCCCATCAGATAGGAAGAGTCTCTAGTAGTAGTCCCTAAAATCCAGAACTACGTAGCCAGCGTAGGATATGAGAAGTCACCCATCAGTATAGGCTTGACTATCTCGCAGGGGTCACCCGTCAGATTAGGCTTAACACCCTTCATCCTTTGGGACAATATAGTATACCAGACTAGTGGATCTAAATAACAAGCGTTAGTACCCATGGCATGGTATTAACACCATTCTAACTGAGGTTACATGTTGGACCCCGATTAGCTCAGATTGGGGCATGTCGGTTAGATGATAGCTCCCACAGTCTTAGTTCAGTAATCAGACCAGTAGTTTAGTCTTAGTGTTGTTTGACAAGGCATTCAAATATCAGTTATTTCAGTATTTTAGTTTACAGACTTTTATTAGGTTCATGTTGTATACTTGGTCATGCATCCCCAGTATCTACAGATTTAAGATACCTTCAGTATTTACAAACTTTTATGCATACATAACATTTACAGATTTCACATATTTTTAGTATCTATAGATTTCATGCTCTCTATTCAGTCGTCCATGTTTTACATGCATATTCAGACAGTTATTATTCCTATTCATGAAACCATGCATGTCAGCCTACCTCATTTAGTATATCAGTATATTCAAAGTACTGATCACTTACCGTTATTTTGCGCTATGATGTATTATATCATAGGTTCTGATGCTCAATTCCCGGATCACGCTTAGAATTCTCAGGCTCTCAATAGTAGCAGTGGTGAGTCCTCATATTTTGAGGATAAATTATTTTACTTTATGTCTCTAGTTCAGTAGTTGGTAAAGTTAGTTGGGGCCCGTCCCATCAACTCATAGTTATTTAGTTTAGAGGCTTTCAGACACTACAGTCAGTTATTCAGTATTCAGACTTCAGTTGACATATCAGTTAGTCAGTTTATCTTAGATTTCAATATTTATTCAGACTTAGATAGTTAATTCTTCAGATTCATGATTTAGTATTTGTTTCAGAAGAATAAAGAGTTAGAAAGGGACCTGGTCCGTCTGAGGAAAAATCTTAAAAAATCCCTATAATGGACTACATCCTCACAGATTCTTTGTAACTTAACTGGTCAAGGAGTTAATAAAGTAAAGGACTTAGGTATCAGTGCAAAACTCAATCACCTGGGTCTAAAAGCAAGGTTGTTCAAGATGTTAGAAACAAAGTCCACAAACCTTTATGCACTCACTATAGAAGAGACGGACACATAAAGGAGACCTTCAAAGTTGGAATAAAGCAAGATTAAACAATGTTAGATATATTCAGCAAGGGAATGCCTATTCTAAGGGTTCTAGACTTTTGAAAAATATGAAGAAGCTCTTATACCTAGATGGGAAAAGAAAGATTTGATCACACTTCTATCCTCCTACTAGGAACTCAAACTCAGTACTTTCCCAAATCTAACAAGTGACTTTTCTTGAAGCTGGGAGAAAGGATTGTAGTCAAGAATAGGTTCATTGATAGTAGATATTCAAAGAATGACTAGAAAATCTAATTGCATTCTCTCTCTCAAGGCACTTCAAAGTGGAGGTATCTCATGTGGAAATGGTAAAAAGGATTAAAAATGTGTGTGGTTGATGGGAAGTAACTTACTTTGGTGTTCAACATGAAGGAGCTGACATATAAGCTCCTCTGTGTGTAACTTGGTGATTTCAAGGGACCTAGTCCCTAGAATGTCAATTCTGAAAATTCCAAAAAATAAGTTCAAAGAAAAAGGGAAAAGAATTATATGTTTATCAGTGAGGACGACTTCTCCAAGTTCACTTAGAAAATGCTCGTGAGATTCAAGGATGAAATCTATTGGATCCCTGAAGACTTCCATTCTTCTTTAGACTGACAGACATAGCAACGGTCCATCGCAAGCTTGACAGTCCATAAGTTGAATGTCATTGCCTTCCAGTGTATAAGTCATTCTGCTTCAGGTTGACAACCACAATGATGGTCCATCGACAGACTAATGGTCTGTCAATGGAACCGTCATATGCTATTAGTTCCCATTTTCCCAAGTTTTTCTTCCTTTTGAGTCAATTTCCTGAGAGCAAGCAAAACCCAGCATCAAATACTTCAATAGTTGCTTAAAAATATACAATTATCCCTTGTAAAAAGTGAAAAATGTTTAGTCTAATGTTGGAATATCAACACTTTCAACTTAAGACAATTGCTTGTCCTTAAGTAACTTAACACCACATCACGTGTATAACAAGAATAATAACTGGTACTTAGCTATTGAACTACATATTAGTAACCACTTAACTGACACCTTACTTATGAAATCTCTACACACAAGAATCCATATTTTTCATTACTCTACAATTCAAAACATGCATACTTATGGACACAAAATCTCAAAGAATCAATAATGACAAACACATATCAGTTTGCCCTCACATTCAAAGAAATCCTCCATAATTACTTATTTAACTTGCAAACTAACAAATAGAACTCTCACTCTCACAAAGAAAGTTTCAAACAAAGCATATACACCCATAAGCTTGCCCTTATCTTCTTATGCAGCCTATGGTTGATCAGCAAGGATCAACCAAGACTTTTTACAGCTTGTGATAAGGGTTTGGTAATAGGAGAGATGTTTTTGGGATAGTGACTTTGGGTAGTGACTCCACCTTCATTGTCCTTAATGCTACTCACCATGACTACTTCTCAGTCTCCTTCACAATCTATGCTATTCCTCCTACAGTCTCAAAACACCCTTTATTTTTTCTTTAAATCTATATCAGCCACCTATAATATTTGCTGATGCTATTAGTTGAGGTATACATTATCTGAACAGATTAGGGTCGGATGAGACACATTTACACAACTAAAACTACTTACTTTAAATTGTTGACTTCCTAACAGTAGCCACCCTCAACTTAGGCATTTTGCTTGAGTTGAGGTGCACAATGTCCAAGGAGGGACCAGGGCCAAAATCAGTTATCAACACTAAAAAAAAAGAATCGTGGGGTTGAATAAAATATGTAAAAACAAACTCTCAAAAAGGGTTCAAAGGGCAAAACATTACATCTTTTTGGTAGGGCTTTTAAGGCTAAGTGGACTCATATTTAACCAACCATAATTCTACAAAAATAAACTGGGAAAGTTCTCGTTGTACATATAATGTAAGAACTGCATCAAATCCTCACACACACTAGCAATGAACAAATACTCATACTACAGACTCTGGGACTTGCATCCACTTACTTATGCATGCTCTAGTCCAACACTCTAATGCCAATCACAGGTCCACAATGATTGATCATCACACAGTATGTACATTAAGTGACAAAAAGGAACATTTATAAATCTCAGTTCACAGCTTCCTACCACATCATTATCTTCCAACACACATAAAAGGTACTTAGCACTTTAAATATTATATAAAAGAACAAAACATATTTATAATCACATAATTACACAAAAGAAAAATCCTAAACATTCCGCTTCTACTAGATAGCATATGAGGGAAAAGAACACAGATAACAAAAACCGCCATGGTGACCTAATCCACATAACTAGTACCCCACCCTCACTAAATAAAAATGTGTTATCCTCAATGCATCATAAATTAAGTACAAGGGCACAGAATACTTGAAAAGCTCTTAGGCTTGCAAATCAGTTGTGTCAGGCGAGGTTTCCTTATCCTTAGATACACAAGCAGTAACCCCCTCAGTAACTGGGGTACTTAACACAACTTCCTCCTCTGTGGTAGGTACAAAAATAGGCACCGGCTCTGGTATGTTCCCACTTCCTCATGCTAACTAGTGGACACCCCATCTACTTTATCAGCGGTTTTATTCCTTCTCTTTTCTTCATCTCTCTTTGATCTTTTCATAGCTTTTCTTATATTTCTTTCCTCTGATGTCTCATCTCTAAGTCTTTTCTTCCTCTCTGATCTTGCATCACCACTTTCATCAATCTTTTTACCTTTATCCTTAAGTATTCTACCCATGAGGTTTATAAGGCCTTCTTCTTCATCACTTACCACCAATGTGGTATCAAATTCACTTAGTAGTGGTTGACTCTTCAATTCAGCAATATCAGCCTGTGCTTGCTTGAATTCAGCTATAAACTTTGTAAAATCTGGAATAGACAGTTTTCTCAACCTATTGTTCACTCACTCATTTAAATCATCCATCCCTACATGCAAGTTCTCATATGGTTTTACAGTTTTAGCCATAATTTTGTTTATAAATAATTTGAATTCTTTCGCCTAAGCACTCAATTATCGCTCGAATTTCTTTTGAGCTTTAACCATCGTTGCAAAATTCTCCTGGTTCAACTTGTACTTCAAATATCTCGGTGGTATAGAAGTAGTGTCTAATGTCTCTCCCACTGGAGGCATAAATTTTGAACCAGCAGAAGCACCTCATGGAATATAAGTGACTATAGGCAACGACATATCTGAAGGCATGTCTGAAGTCTCTAGAGTGGGTGCAGTCTGTGTTTCATATGCTGGCGGCTTATGGATTTGCATCTTGAATTTGGAATCATCTTTTGTCCGCTCAATGTATTGCCTTCAAAATGCCCGAACTTCATTATCCACTCCTCTAATTATAGGCATATTTGCTTGCCTACAAAAACTGTGATCAAACACGAGAATGTTAATGCACTATCTGTCTTATGCATACGAACAAACATTTCATCAACAATTATTTGTCGAAAGTCGATCTTCAACCCGTCAATGATAGTTCCCACCAACACTGATCTTTGGTTATCTAGGTTAGCATCTCCTCCATTAGCCATAAGCCTCAATCTAACTATGTCCCATCAAAACTTTGCTCTAAAGCTTAGGGACAACTTTTCAATCTGCTCTTTACCATGTATCCATTACGAGTTACCATCATCAGTAAGAATCCTAGCCAACCAAGGCCTTTGGCTAGTTACTGTATCATACAATGCTCTAATTTTGGCATGATGGCTGGTGCTACATAGTCTAGACCAAATAACATCCTGTTGATTGTGCATTTAGAACTATCGATGGTTATACCTCTTACAGGAACCTGTGTTCTGTTCCTCACAGCTACGATTCTGAAGCCTTTGGGACAATCCTTCTCCAATAATGCCATGTAATTAGCAAAGAATTCCCAAACCAGAGTTGGATAATACAAACCTAGAGGCTTGCTCAAACATGCTAGCTCATATTCATTGAACCTCTTTTCCAAATCTGGATACTCATGAAGATCAGATATGACTATCTAATACTCTTTTATAATGGGTTCTTCTTGGGTCTGTTTTGAGTAGGATGGAGCCCATCATAGAAATGCTTCTTTGCACCCTCAACCTGTTATCTGATTGGTTCACATACCTCCTGGTCTTTGCTTTGGATCACATCTCCTTCTTCAGGTTCTGACACCCCAATTTGGTCAGGGTTTGAGTCATTAACTCCTTCCTCTCTAGGGTTAGAACTTGTGCTGCTACTGCTTTCATTTTCACTCTTCTCTTCAGACTGGAAGAGTGCTTGCTTCTTCTTCTCACTTTGGAGAGTGTTGAAAGATGGTGCTTTATCATCTCTTTCCTGCTCACCTCTGCCTCTTAAAGTGGTGGTGTCTCGAGATTGTTGAGATTGTCCACTACCTCTCCTTGATGATCGCTTTTGAGTTATAGTGCCTAAAGATGGAACATAAAATCTAATCACTTAATTAAAAGAGATAACAAGATATAATAACAAAGAAAAAATAATTACTATTTTAAAGTAACAGTCAGGTTGATGGTCCGTCGAGTGACTGATGGTCTGTCGCTACTTAACAGAACACATTCAAAAATTTCTTTTGGAGTCGGCTCTTGTGATGGTCCATCACTAGGTTGATGATCTGTCACTTTAGCCGTCAGCCCTTCCCTTTTGTATTTCATACCCCTTTGTGGAATTTTGTTGAACACCTGGTAGTCTTAGGCTTTATATTCAAAAATTTCACTTTGAAAGGCCACTTTTCAAACCATTTTTAAGCATAATACGACATGGGTTACTCAGACTTTACCCCAACTGAATCATAGCACTGTTCTTCTTATATTTACATTTAGATAGAACCTATACTTACATCCATAACATGCTTAGCCTTTTAAACAAAAAGAGAAGAGTTTAAAATCATACCTTTTTCTTAATTCTTCTCCTCGCACTTCTTAAAAACTCACAAACTATGAACAACTATAACTTTATGCTTTAAAGAGTAAGAGTTAAACTTAGAAACAGATGAAAACAAAAGAGATCAGTGGCTAGTTTAAATAGGACAGGAAAGAAACTAAAGAGTTCTTTGAGAGAATGAATTCACGTTAAATAGAATGAATGTGCAGGAGTTTTAAATGATTTGGGAGTTAAAGAGACAAGTTCACGCATCTAACTGATTTATTTTATCCATTTAACTCGTTGTTGGGTCAGTTCAAACCGACCCATTTATTCAAGCCCAAAAACTTCAGTGACGGCTTTACTAACAGTCCGTTGGGTGATTGACAGTCCATCAGTTAAGCCATCATGACTTACCAAAATCCATTTCTAGCTGACTCAAGTTTACGGTCCAAGTGACGATATGTCACAGATATGGCGACCTATCAAGTTTGTCATCAACCCTAACCAAATGATGGATGCTTACTTTATTTGTGATGGTCCCACCGATGGCCCATCAGAACCTTGATGGTCCACCACTTCTCCCATCACACCTTAACTAAAATGCTTGTTCATTTACCATGGACTTGACGGCTTTTGCGATGGGCCGTCAGATGGTTAATGGTCCGTCAGTCTTTTCATCACACCTCATCAAATTATTTAATTCCTTCCTCCTAAAGTACTATTCTATATACTCAACAACCAAATTAATTTTCAACAACAAATAATCTTAACTAAATTCTACAACAACACATTATAGGTTGCCTCCCACTAGCACCTGATTTAATGTCGCGGCATGAGTCAGTTTTCTTGATTACTCAGACTTTATCAAGATAAATTGAACTTATCCATTTTACCAAGTCTATTGGACCAATGTATTGTTTGACTCATTGCCCATTCACCTTAAAGACACTCCCATTTTTATTCTCCAACTTAACTACTCCAGATGAGTAGACTAGAGTACTTTTGAATGGCCCAGACCATTTTGATTTCAGCTTACTGAGGAAAAGCTTCATTCTTGAGTTGAAAATCAACGCCCAATCACCAAGACGAAAGTCCCTCTTCTCGATTCTTTGGTCATGGTATTTCTTTATTTTCTCCTTATATAAATCAACTTTTTTATATGCATAAAGACGAAAATCATCTATCTTATTTAGCTGCTCTAATCTTAATTCAACTCTCTCTTTCCAATCCATGTTCAACCTTTTAAGTGCCCATAAAGCCTTATGCTTAAGATAGATGGGTTGATGACATGCTTTGCCAAAAATAAGCTGATACGGGGACATTTCTATGGGCGTTTTGAAAGCCGTTCGATATACCCAAAGAGCATCATCAAGTTTCCATGACCAGTCACTTCTATTTGTATTCACAGTCTTAGCCAAGATCATCTTGATTTCTCTGTTTGAAACCTCCACTTACCTACTAGTTTCTGGGTGATATGGAGTGGCCACTTTGTGTTGTTTCACACCGTACTTCAATAGGGCATCCCAAAAAACCTTGTTGTATAAATGTGATCTCCCACCACTTATGATCATTTGTGGGACTCCAAATCGTGAGAAAATGTTCATATTCAAGAATGCAACCACCCTTTTTCCTTTATTATCCTCTAAGGCAACAACTTCGACCCACTTGGACACGTAGCCCATAGCAATCAAGATGTATTTATGGCTATAAGAGCTTATAAATGGACCATGAAGTCTATGCCCCACACATCAAATCATTCCACCTCTAACATCTTCGTCATTGCTATTTTGTAATGCTTAGAGATCGACCCTCGACTTTTACATTGATCATATATCTTAAGAAATTCATAAGCATCCATATGCAGTGATGACTAATAATAACCACATTGCATAACCTTCCTAGTAGTGAGATCGCCTGCATGGTTTTCCCCAACTGGGGAAGAATGGTAAGCCTCCAAAATATCCTGCATGTCAATCTTTGTATGCATCTTCTAATGATATTGTCTGCACGTCTAAATAGGTAGGGCTCATCCTAGAAATACCTAGTAGTATCTGGATTAATGTCACTGACGATAAAATTAGAAAAATCAGCATACCAAGGTATCAAATCAAGAGTAGTAGCTAAAATATGCTCATCCGAAAAAGAATCATCAGTCTCCAGCTTCTCCATAGAAGACTAGTCATTCTCTAACCTAGACAAGTGGTCCGCTACTTGATTTTCACAACCCTTTCAATCTTTGATTCAAAGTCAAACTCCTGCAGCAACAACACCCCTTTGATAAGTATCAGTTTAACATCTTTCTTTTCCATTAAGTATCGTAGCGCGACATGGTCGGTATGGACCACTACATTGGTCCTTATTAGATAAGCCCAAAACTTCTCAAATGCATACACTATAGCTAAGAGCTCTTGTTCTATGATAGTGTAGTTTTTTTGCGCCCCATTTAATGCCTTACTAGCATAATTGATGGGATGAAACAACTTCTCTTTCTTCTGCCCCAGAACAACCCTAAGTGCTACTCTACTTGCATCACATATTATTTCAAATGGCTTAGACCAATCCAGAGCAATAATGATAGGTGCAACAACCAACTTCTCTTTAAGGCATTGAAATGCCTTCATATAGTTATCATCGAACTCAAACTTACTCTCCTTTTCCAACAACTTGCAAAGTGGGTTTGCAATTTTGGAGAAATCTTTGATGAACCTTTGGTAGAACCCAGCATACCCAAGAAAACTATGAACTCCTTTAACTAAGATAACAGGTGGTTGTTTTTCAATAACTTCTATCTTACCTCTATGAACCTCAATTCTTTTTGCTGAGAGTTTATGTCCTAACACTATGCCTACTTTCACCATGAAGTGGCACTTATCCCAATTTCGAACAAGGTTGAATTCTTCACATCGCCGCAACGCCTTCCCTAAATTCACCAAACACAAATTGAAGGAATCACTAACCACAAAAAACTCATCCATGACCACTTCCAAAGTGTCCTCCACCATATCTGAAAAGATCTTCACCATAAACCTTTAGAATGTAGCAGGTGCACTGCATAATCCAAAATGCATTCACCTTAATGCAAAATTTCCATAGGGGCATGTGAAAGTTATTTTCTCTTGATCCTCAGGAGAAATCGATATATGATTATATCCATCCAGGCATAGTACCAACCTCTTCCAGCCAACCGATCAAACATTTGGTCTATGAAGGGAATTGGGAAATGATCTTTCAACATCCAGGAATTCAGTTTCCTATAATCCATACAGACTTGCCAACCAGTCACTGGTCTGAGTGGAATTAGCTTATTTCTCCCATTCTCTACAACTATCATGCCTCATTTCTTAAGCACATACTGCATAAGGCTCACCCACTTATTTTTAGAGACTGGGTACTCTACTACCCCAGTATCAATCCACTTTATTATCTCTTTCTTTACCACTTCTTGTATTGGTGGGTTCAACCTACATTGATATTTAATCATACGAGTACATTCTTCTTCCAACTGGATGTTATGTGTACAAATACTAGATGGAATGTGTCACGACCCGATGATGTGTCACAACCCGAACTGAGGCCCTAACCGTGACAATCATCCTGAACCATGAAGGCCCGGACACTCTTCTAACTTGAAACCATACATACCATTCATACATAAATTCAAAAATGCAAAAATTATAGAAAGACAGAATCATGGTGATAAATCTGATATAACTTTAGCAATGGAAAATGAAACCCAAAACATAACTAACAACATCTACAAATCGTCTGCGAAATCTATAATACATGATCACTAACACAATCTAAAAGCTGGGACAAGGCCCACAGTAGAGAAAAACCATATATAATAATAATTGTCCAAAAATAAACAGGCCTTCTGAAATATAGAAGGCTCACCTACTTGACACTACAACTCTGTCTGATGAAATCTACTGCTTATCTGAACCCCTGGACTAAGCCTCAGAACCTGAGAGGTAGGGGGAGGAGGTCAATACAGATGTACTGGTATGCAGAGTAATCCAAAAACAAAATAGAGGTTTTTATATAACATAAATAAGAGCTGCTATAAAACATGCTATTTCAAAATAGTTCAAAAACACATGGGCATAGTATAATAATTTTTCAACAAAAATGTAACACTACTGAGCTAGGTGGTACACCCTACAATTTTCACCAACTGCTATATCCCGATTGCCGTCAAGATTTGAGTATTAGTGAGGAGAGAAGAACACACAAGATCACACAGCAGGGTGTCTTTATCCCAATCAAGTCCATATGTCAGGGTTGGGATCAAGATCACAAAGCAGGGCTCCTAACCATTAGTCCCGAATAGGGATAACAAATCACTAGCTACAAAAGATCACATAGCATGGTACCAAGTTTCTCGTGTCGGTAATTCATGATTTCCAGCATAGAGTCATTTGACTCGTACTTTCTTCGGGTAACCACCTAACTCACATAAAGTCAAGCATTAAACTTAATTCAAGGCAAAATATATACCATACTCTATAGGGTATCGTCATACCTAAAGTGCAAGTCATCAGTATCACATCAATTCTCCAACTTCTTATGTCATTTACAACATGCACATTTATAAGAATTTCACACACATCAAGCACATGAACAATGATTCTCAACATGTAGTAGTTCAAGAAGCTTTATCATTTATAAATAATATCATATCAATTGCAAAACTCATGCTCTCGATGTTTAACACAAGTATAGTGTGGGGTATAAAAGATTATCATGGGGGATTTAAAGAATTCATAATTCATATACATTGCACCCTTTCGAAATTTAGATCGCATGTTCACAATTCAACAATTGAAATATATTCAAGCAAACAACCCCATGACATTTCAATATTTCTTTCAAAACCATATCACAAAACATGTTATTGGTATTAAAACAAAATCCCACTTGTAAAAGCATATGTAAATGTATGGATAGTAAAGTATTGTGTAAATTCTTTTCAAATATCATGCCCATGAAATTTGGGACAACCCCGCGTACCTCTATTTAGAAATTTAAAGGATGCTTCTTAAAGCCTACGTTCTGGGGATTCCAGATCTTCAATCAATCTTGAAAACTCACGGATAAATCTTGAGTTATTTGGAATTCTTGTTTGAAACCCTTGGGAGTGTTCTTGAGTAATTTGGAAGATTGTGAATGTATATTTAGTGATTAAATCCCGTGTTAAAGATTAAAATAGAGTGAAAATTACTAATCTGCCCTTAATTAATTTGGAGAAAACTGAAGGAATAAGCCCAACGTGATTGGCAAGGCGCCGCCCTGCCTAGTCTGCCCGACTTAGCAAGGCGCCGCTTTGTTTATCGCGGGCCTCTTCCCAGTCAAGGTTATAGGCAGGGCACCATGGGGTAATCGCCCTGGCTTACTATTTTGGCATAACAAACATGCCCTTAAGCTTGTCTAATAATTCTGATACTCTCCCGGGATGTACTCTTAACTTACCCCATTGCGTATCAATAAAAAAGTCAAGAAACGGAGGTCAAGAAGGTCGTAAATATAATTCTCGAAGATTAGGAGTTTAAAAATGAGACTAAGTCCTTTTTGACACTTAGAAATAATTTCTTTTTCAAGTTTTTCAACTATATGAGCATACTACTAGGAGATAACACATGAAGGATTTTTATGGGGTGTTACAACGATGATTCGATTTCTAGTTTGAAAATGCAGGGTGTTACATTATCTCCCCCTTGGGATCATTCATGCCCGAACGATGGATAGTAACTTGTTGTGGCTTAAAGGTATGGAATAATGCGAACATGATGTACCTTCTAAGAAAGGACATAACTGATCTGAAACATTTAAAATTCTATCATGAAACTGAATTCTGATCTGACTTGACTTTACTTGCTTCAAGGTGCTGATTCATGCTGAGAGTTTAGGATTCCCTTGAAGTGTTCATTATCCAATCATACATATTGAATTGAGAAGTGATAACTTATGTAAGTACGAATCATGAGGCAATAGCACTTAGATCGTACCAGGGTATTACACTGTCTGTGCTAAAATACTTAGAGAAATTTGAGATTATTCGCTGAACTCTTATGAACTAAGTCATGACTAAATGGCTGAATCTGAAACATGATACTTGGACTGAACTGAATTTGCAATTGACATGGATGGAATAGATTATCTCTTGGGATGGTCATACGTATTAGACTTCAGATAGTAGGACTGGCTGAAAAGGTGGAAAACCACAGTAACTTGTCTGTCCAACTGTTAAACTGAATTATACCGGACACTTACACTTAACTAGAGTATCTCTTCAACACTATTTCTAAAGAATTTCTAGTAGCATCAATGAGAAAAAAATCTTGGGAATGAGTTACACAAGACATTCAACTAAGGAATCACAACAATGACACTACTCTATAACATGGGATATAGGTATATAACACATAAACAAGGATAGAATTACCAGGCCTTAGGCAATACAACCTCTTACTTTCAAGATTAGCACACTTCTCGAATATTCCTTAACTATACTAGTCTCCTTAAATACCATACTCATTTGATTCAACTTATAATTCTCATATGGGCATTGATAAATCTTTCTACTAATGTCTAAAGTAGCTTAAATCCTTTCACTGTGATCAAGCCTAACTCCAAGTCACAAAAATACAACATGCTACACCATGATACTAGTCTAAACCATATGATTCAACCTCCCATATCTTTTTTTAAAGTTTACACCGTAAGCATATCATGCCTTCCCACTTCAATAACTGACTCTGAACTCTTACTATGGATTCACTAGCGCATATTGCCTTCCTTCACTAAAATCCCAACATGTCATTCAAGCCTATCTTTACAACCACATATGACATTTAAGGCAAAAACCCATAAAGACATACATCACATATTTTCTAAACCACTATCAATGCAATTACCATATGCTACCCCAAGACCATACACACGCAATTTCCACTATCCATCACATGTATCAAAAACTTGGCCCAAATCTTACTTCACACTTATAGCCTTATCTAAAAAGTATACCATGATCTTTATTAATATGAAAACATTTAATCATCACTACTATCCTTATATAAGGAGGAGTTACTAAGAGGATAGAACATAAAATCTTAAAGCATGGAAAGATATTATGCCAGACTTGACACTTAACTGAGGCCTGAGGGATAGTGAATCAACATCAAGGATTCATCAAAGCGATCTGAATTGGGGCATACATGGCTATAAGTAGAATTTAGCTAATCATTAGGAGTACAATATGATTTATGGGAGCTGAGCGCACTATAAAGTATGAGTACATGAGTCATGAGCTGCATGACCTCAGTTTGGTGTTCATAACATATGGAATGTGATTCCGGCTACTGAATGAACTGAAACTTCTCATTTTGGAACTGAAATAGTACATGATTTTCTATCATAAGCATGAAAATGAACATGAACTATGATCATGAAACTAAAACGTAAGGCATGAGTGGGTATTGGGATAACTGAAAAAGAATGCTGAGATAAGAATGGGTCTAGCCTCACCTTCACTTTTTGATGTTCTATACCATACTGACATCACTACTAGAATATGAGAGCTTGACTTGGTTATTCATTCTATCATCTCCCCCTTAGCTTCAAGCCATCATCTTAAGTCTGAGAGATCCTCTACTAGACTCTAACTGAACTATACTCGCTGCACTCTAGGGTCTGGAAAATGACCATACACATATATCAAAGAACTTAACCTGAGTGACCACACCAGAAGGTGGAAAACCCACTAGTAATATTACCTTCTGAGATGCACTCTATCTTTCTATAACCACCAATAGTCATCATATAATACTTAAACACTTACTAATTTTGGATCTTCATGAGTATCCCCATAGTTGAAGTGCACACCCTCTAGTGCTTCTACTCTTATTTTCATCAGTTCAACCTTCAAAGCTCAAACTTAGATTCTAACACTTAACATGGATATCACCAAGCCTTTGATGAGCCATACTACTTTAGACATAGCCTACCAATATTATGACTCCAGTCTTATATCTCTCTACTATGAGAATCAAGATCATATCAAATGGCTCAACACTATCAATCAAAACTCCTTAACTTGGCTATTTAGAACACCATATACCATCTAACAACTCAACGGTACTACTAGCCACACACAACATGTAAAAGCCTTAGAAAATACTGCAACTCCATATTACCTTGGGCATACTTGTAAATCATACATACAACATCATACTTCATTATGAATCAAATAAACTTAAGCCATTGCATGCACCGTTCAAGCCTACTAGATCACTTTTATATAACTAGTATCATTAGCCAAGAAATTATCACATCCACCTTCATGGACATCAACTGTTCAAACTTAATGTCTTGTGCTAAGCATGATTTACAATCCAGCCTTACACACATTTCTCACAAAACATTCATTATAAATCTTAAGCCACTATTCTTACATCCATATTCTACATTTAAATTCAAGCCTATAGTCTAGTATCAATCATCTACCACCAATGAGAAATGCAACATAATATACTATTCTATAAAATTTGGGACATTCTACCCAAATACCTCAAAAATCTACTACATACCTTCTCACAAGTAGTACTAGTGTACAACTACCAACGAAAAGAAGGTAAAGGGGGCAGTGTAACATAATAGACATGGTCAACCTTAATCTCATATTATAACCCCATACAATCTTATCTACTTATACGACTTTCTCACATCACACTGACTTACTAAAGCGTACATTTAAACTACCTTCAAATTCTACAAACAACCATGAGTCTATAATTATAACTTACTGGCTAATCTAGCCATTTTCATACTCCAAGCAAACAACAATCCACCTTAACTAATAACTCCTTCTCTATCTTCTACTAAACTAACACACAAGGACGTATCACTTCATTACCAAAGTCAATCTTATGCAAAAATATTTGGCTATACATATATTCAATAAGCCGCCCTTACCACTTTTCTTGCCATTATGCCTCTAACCCCCAGTTCCAACCAACACAAGAATAACAAGATGAACAAGAAGTTGCTAGTGAATCGAAATAGGCCTCACACAGCTTCACTAGACTTTGATTTTGTGTTTTGAACAAGAAAATGAGATGAATGACATGGCAACTATGCTAGTGAATTGAAATAGCCCCACACAGCTTCCATAGACTTTCGTTTCAATAACACAATGATAACAAGATTACAAGATTTAGAAACTTGACACACAATAATCAATGAATCTAAGAATACTCATCTTACTCTATATAAATAAAAATCAGAGTCAAAAACTTCCCCCACAGACCACCAATAGGTTATGACATCGGCACTTTAACTTACACTACTATTCAGGTGAAAATATAGTTTTAATATTCTGCTATACATCATTCCCCTTTAAGCATGACATTTGCAACATAAATTTGTGAAAAGGACTGACTACACTTAATACCACAGGCTGAAAAGCACGATTTCATCAGAATTAAAGTTCATACAAGATTCAATACACTCTGAAGCACTAACGAACTCTTCTCAAGTCCTTGCTTAATTTTTTTTTAAAATATTATATGGCTCAATCAGAAAGGACCATACCATTTAGACTCTAAACTTCTGCACTTGAATCACCTCAACAATAAGACATATCTGAGCACATCAGAGTAAGGGAAGAATTGGGATAACTTTACTTTCATATAAGCGACTCTATAGCATGAATTAGAGTATGAAAGAGGAATATTTTGACTCCATAACACGAACTAGAACATAAAGAAAGAGAGACATTCCTAAACACCTTATAGCCTTCTGCTTATAAGTGTGGTGCGCTACACACCCATAAACAAGACTCTACCCGATGCGATTTTGTAGATGCTCTAGAACCATGAATCGTGCTTTGATACCAAATTTGTCACAACTCAAATCGAGGCCCTGACCATGAAGAACATCCCGAACCATGAAGGCCCGGATACTTTTCTAACTTGAAACCATACACACCATTCATATATAAATTCAAAAATGCAAAAATTATAGCAAGACGAAATCATGGTCATAAATCCGATATAACTTTAGCAATGGAAAATGAAACCCAAAATATAACTAACAACATCTATAAATCATCTGCAAAATCTCTAATACATAATCACTAACACAAATTGAAAGCTGGGGCAAGGCCCCCAGTAGATAAAAACCATATCTAATAATAATTGTTCGAAAATAAAAAGGCCTTCTGAAATATAGAAGGCTCACCTGCTAGACACTACAACTCTTTCTAATGAAATCTACTGCTTATTTGGACCCCTGGACTGAGCCTCAAAACCTGAGAGGTAGGAGGAGGGGGTCAATACAGATGTACTGGTACACAGAGTAATCCAAAAATATAATAAAGGTTTTTATATAACATAAATGAGAGCTTCTATAAAACATGTTGTTGAAAAATAGTTCAAAAACACACGGGCATAGTATAATGATTTTTCAACAACAATGTAACACTACTGAGCTAGGTGGTACACCCTACAATTTTCACCAACTGCCAAATCCCAATTGCTACCAAGATTTGAGTATTAGTGAGGAGAGAAGAACACACAAGATCACATAGCAGGGTGTCTCCATCCCAATCAAGTCCATGTGTCAGGGTTGGGCTCAAGATCATAAAGCAGGGCTCCTAACCATTAGTACCGAATAGGGATGACACATTACTAGGTACACAAGATCACACAGCATGGTACCAAGTTTCTCGTGTCAGCAATTCACGGTTTCCAGCATAGAGTCATTTGACTCATGCTTTCTTCGGGTAACCACCTAACTCACATAAAGTCAAGCATTAAACTTGATTCAAGGCAAAATATATATCATACTCTATAAGGTATCTTCATACCCGACGTGTAAGTTATCAGTATCATATCAATTCTCCAACTTCTTATGTCATTTACAACATGCACATATATAAGACTTTCACACACATCAAGCACATGAACAATGATTCTCAACATGTAGTAGTTCAAGAAGCTTTATCATTTATGAGTAATATCATATCAATTGCAAAACTCATGCTCTTGATGTTTAACACAAGTATAGTGTGGGGTATAAAACATTATTATGGGGGATTTAAAGAATTCACAATTCATATACATCTCACCCTTTCGAAATTCATATCACATGTTCACAATTCAACAATTGAAATATATTCAAGCAAACAACCCCATGACATTTCAATATTTCTTTCAAAACCATATCACAAAACATGTTATTGGTATTAAAACAAAACCCTACTTGTAAAAGCATATGTAAATGTATAGATAGTAAAGTCTTGTGTAAATTCTTTTCAAAAATCATACCATAAAATTTGAGACAACCCCACGTACCTCTATTTAGGAATTTAAAAGATGCTTCTTGAAGCCTACGTTCTAGGGATTCCAGATCTTGAAAACTCATAGTTAAATCTTGAGTTATTTGAAATTATTGTTTGAAACCCTTGGGATTGTTCTTGAGTAATTTGGAAGATTGTGTATATTTGGTGATTTCGGGATTAAATCCCGTGTTAAAGATGAAAAGAAAGTGAAAATTACCAATCTACCCTTAATAAATTCAGAGAAAATTGAAGGGATAAGCCCAGCGTGATTGGCAAGGTGCCGCCCTGCCTAGTCCGCCGGACTTAGCAAGGCTCCCCTTTGCTTATCGCGGGTATTTTCTCAATCAAGGCTATAGGCAGGGCGCCACGGGCTAATCGCCGCCTTGGCTTACTATTTTGGTATAACAAACATGCGCTTAAGCTCATCTAAAAATTCCAAAACTCTCCCGGGATGTACTCTCAACTTGACCTATTGCGTATCAATAAAAAAATCAAGAAACAGAGGTCGAGAAGGTCGTAAATAAAATTCTTGAATATTAGGAGTTCAAAAATAAGACTAAGTCCTTTTTGACACTTAGAAATATTTTTTTTCAAGTTTTTCAACTATATGAGCATGGTACTAGGAGATAACACATGAAGGATTTTTATGGGGTGTTACAATGACGATTCAATTTCTAGATCAAAAATGCGGGGTGTTACAGAATACCTAAGATGTCGGTAATAGTGCACCCAATAGGTCGCTTATATTGCCTCAGTACATAAATAAGAGCCTCAACCTAATGCTCCACCAAATTAACTATAATAATAACTGGTAAAATGTTTTTATCACCTAAAAACACATATGGCAAATGGCCTGGTAGCTTCTTCAGTTCCAACACCGGTGGTTCTTTAACAGAAGGCTTAACAGGTGGTGTTGGACAATTCTTTAAGTCTAAATCTAGCTTCTTAGGTGTATATGAATACGAACTCACTCCGTGAATGCACATACAGTCTCATTATACTCATTAATTCTTTCATTGTCAAAGTTCATCAACCCTGCAACATGAGTCTGTATTGCAAACCTTTCCCTAACTGATACTTCTTGATCATCTTCATAGAACACATCAATGACTGAATCAACACTCATCTCCTTCTATTGTTTCATAGATGATACACATCAAAGCTGACTTCCTCATCATTGAGCCTGAATTTTAACTTATTAAACTCCAAGTCGATTAGCACTTTCTCGATTGCTAAGAACGGTCTGCCCAAGATTGTGGGTACTTCAAAATCCACATCACAATCCAAAATCACAAAGTCGTTTAGGAATATAAAACTATCCACTTTAATCAGAACTTCATAAAGAATTACCATCGGTCTTTTCACCGACCTGTTAGCCATCAAAAGTCGCATATTAGTAGGTGTAGGATCTCCCAAACCAAACTATTTAAAAACCACCAATGGTATGAGGTTAATGCTTGATCCAAGATCACAAAGGGATTTTGCAAAGTTAAACGATCTGATAGTACATGGAACAGTAAATGCTCCTGGGTCAACTTTTTTTTTTTACACTACTGATCTCATAGAAATAAAGCTACAATGATGAAGATTACCCATTAGTTCATAGCTCACTGTCCTTTTCTTTGTCATAAGATCTTTCATGAACTTGACGTATCTCGACATCTGCTCTAGTGCCTCAACTAAGGGCACATTCATTGTCAACTACTTCAACATAGCCATGAATTTGCCAAACTTAGTCTCATCTGCCTTCTTCTATAATCTATGTGGAAATGGAGGAGACAACTTTGGTATTCTTGTCGAAGTGGCCTCTACCTTCTTTCCTAGGTCTTTCCCAACACCATTAGCTTACTTTTGTTTAGATGGCTCTTTCACTTTTTCTAGTTTTTCAGACTCCACTGAATGTTTATCGTTTATTTCCTCTTCTAACTCCACTGTATCACCTAGAAAAAATTTCTTTAACTAAGGGCCAGGTAATATTTTACCACTTCTAGTGGTAATAGCCATACACGAACTATCTTTCCTCGAGTTCTGCACTGTGTCACTTAGCAATGCCCCAATTTTACTTTGATTGAATGCTGTCGACAATTGATTCATCTCTTGCTCTAATTGATTAATAAATGTAGAGTGTGAATCAACTAGTTTACTCATTGGTGATAAATCACTCTTCATCTCCCTTACTCCAGTATCAGTTGACTCTATACCTTTTTATAGTTTAGCCATCATATCCTCCACCGATATCTTCCTAAAATTGTTTGAGGCATAGTCATAGCTCCCAGGTGGTATGTATAACCCACTATTATCAGTCTTATTCTTCTAGCTTCCTTGGTTATGATCTCTATAAACAACTTTGTCATAATGATTTTGACCTTGATTTCCTTAGCCATTGCTTTGGAAACCCCCTTATTATTCAAGTACTTTACCTCCTTCTCATAATCTAATTCATTTTTTACCTTTTATACCTTCCCTGATAGCAAATATTTTGGGAACAAATCCATCTAGGCCTTTATGTGATCTATATCCTGATTATGGTCCTTTTCTATCTTATGTTGTTCTACTAGCATCCCTCTAGAATAAGCATTTGTTGCTACCTTAGGATACCTGGTATGCCAAGCTCTACTTTTTTTAGTCATCTTCTTGAGCATCTCTGAAGCTTCAGCAAAAGTAAGATCCATAAAAGCTCCTCCCGCTGCATTATCCACAGTTGGCTTTGTAATTGAATTCAAAGCTCTATAGAATGTTTCCATCAGGTGCTCTTTAGTCAGCTTATGATTAGGACACTATGTCAACTTCTCTTTGAACCTTACCTATGTCTAATAAAGGGCTTCATTCTGTAGCTGCCTAAAGTTACTAATCTCATTCCTCAACTATAACATTTTGGAAGACGTAAAAACCCTTTCTAGGAAAGCTCTTTTCAGTTGCCTCCAGTTTGTTATTGAATCGAGTGTTAGCTCATTTAACCACAGGGTTGCCTCCCCATACATAGACAGTGGTAGAATCAGAAGGATTGAATTCTACCCCACTCTAGGATTATCACAGGACTTGCAAATATTGATAATGTTTACCAAGTGCATATTAGGATCATCCCCTATTAATCCAACAAATAGCCCCTTAAGATTTATCAATTAGATCATTGTGCTTATGATGTTAAACTTCACTCCTAGTGCTAATGGTGGTGTAATAATCTCTCCTATAGCACCAATTCCATCCAAATCAGCATCATCATCGTTATCCAAATTAAATTGCACAGTAGGTTGACAATTTTCTCTCCCTCTAACTAGGCAATTTCAATTTGCTAGTACAACTACATTCTCTGTACGTCTCCTATTCATAGGATCAATCAAATTATCATCTCCCAAGTCATCATCCTCTGCATTAGCCATACGACCAGGGTTATCTGCATTTTTTCAAATGACTTTTGCATTAGCCGAAGTAGCTAATCTTTCAGCTTCTTGTTGTTCAGCCTGCTCCCAATTAATTGAGGTTCTGAGTTGAAAGGTAATAATGGCCTTCTTGACCTTCTGGTTTGTGACATACACAACAAAGATTTTGTAATGGTAAAAAACAACAAATAAAAGTAAAGTAGGAAACTTGACAAAAAGTCAATTAACGCTCATATACTTAATTGACAACCACATTCTCCAGCAGTGGCATCAAAATTTGATACGCCCAAATTACAACTCTTCTAAAAAGTGTAAGAGATCGTTATCAAATATGTAGCCCAACTAGGTTGAGGTCAAATCCCACAGAGATATCGTGTTAACTAAGACTTATGATTATTATTTAACTATTAATCAAAAGTTTCTAGAAATAAAAGGGGGTTATATTGTTAACAAAGATTGTTTAGAGTTTACTCAGTGTATGAGCTAGTGATTAGTTTGCAAAATTAGAATCAATGAGAGATAGTAAAACCAGGATTATGGTCACCAAGGTGTTTCAATAATAAAGGTTGTGGGTCATCTCAAATCCCTATTTAACAAATCTAATTACAAGGCTAAATGTACAATAAAGTCCATCTAATTTTTTCTCAACTCTAAAAGATGGTAACACTTTAATTCTTTCTAACTTAAAGCGGATTGCTTAATCAATTAAATCCTTAAGGAGTTGATCCTGTTAAGTCATCAACCATAAAACCAAAGGTTAATTTCTCTGATTTTTTTTGTAACTCTTGTCTTTTCCTAACACCAACTTTTCTACTAAAACAAGTGATGTCTATGGGCACATCCTTGAAGTTTGCAACCAAGAAGGATCATTAAACTAAAGAGAAGGTTATGCAATTTGATTAATCTAAAGGATTTGATCAATCCCACAACCCTAATAATAAATCACACCAAGGCTCCCATAACCTTAGTTAAGGGAGTTTTAGCCACACATAATGAAATAAAAGGATTCCATTGTATATTTTATAAACAATTCAGAAATACTTACAAAAGACACAAGAGATTGTTCCAAATCTTAGATTGATGGTGAATAACATGAAAATCTCAAAATATAAACTTGTTTCTCAGTGAATTCTATGTTACAATTGTGTTTTAATAACCAAAGATGCCCAGTCTAACCCTAAGTTGGGTATTTATAGGCTCCTAAAAAGTGGGAATTTAAAATTCAAATAAAAGCTGCCGCATCATTAGTGGATGACTAAGCTGACGGTTTGCTGCTGAAGTGATGGTTCATCAGTCAGGCCATCACTATATCTTGAGTTTGAGAAGATTCTATTTTGGCAACCGACCACTATAGTGGTGGTCCATCGCAAGCTTGGCGGCCTGTCATCCAGTCCGTCAATGGGATCCTGATGACTTCCATTCTGCTTTAGCCTAATGGACACAACGATGGTCCATCGCAAGCCCGACAGTCTATTAGTTAGACCATCGCTGCCTTCCATTGTATAAGTCATTCTGCTTGAGGTTGACAGCCACAACAACGGTCCATCGATAGACTGACAATCCGTTAGTGGAACCATCATTATCTATTAGTGTCTATTTTTCCAAGTTATTCTTCCTTCTGAGTCAATTTCCTGAGAATAAGTAAAATCCAACATCAAATACTTCAATAGTTGCTTAAAACATACAATTATACCTTGTAAAAGGTTCAAAATGTTCCTTCAAATGCCAGAACATCATGTCATGAAACAAATAAATTAAAGTTGGAATTAATCAAATCAACTGGACCTACTGAATGAATCAGTTCTCTTCCTGAAACTGGCTATGATCAGAAGACAGGTATCCTTGTTAAAGTAAGTATTTAATGGTCTAACCCAGTACCATACCCTGCAGGTTTA
The DNA here is from genome assembly GCF_002878395.1 of Capsicum annuum. Lineage (NCBI taxonomy): Eukaryota > Viridiplantae > Streptophyta > Magnoliopsida > Solanales > Solanaceae > Capsicum > Capsicum annuum. The sequence continues at coordinate 200,518,778 of NC_061113.1, forward strand.
CACCTATGGGAATAACTTGGAAGAAAAACAGCCGAGGTAAACAAAAATAACAAATTCACTCAAGAAAGAGAGGGACTGGTCCCATCTTTTAGTTTAGTACCATTCAGTGTACCTTAAAAATTATAAAACAACTTTCTAAATGGCCACATATCTTTTCTTATCTAAACAAAAGCTGTCAATTCACAAAAATTGTGAAGAGTTATACCTTTTGAGAGTCCTATGTGTCTATTCAAAAAGGCACCTTTTTAATGTCAATCTATCACCTGCCTTAATTACCAATTCAAATTTGGTATATTGTATTCTTTTCTTAATTAACTCAAATCATCCATTTTGATCATTCTCATCTCTAAACTAATCTGATCCTCTTCTTTCTTGCTCTCTTAAAAAATATAAAATGATATATATTCCAACTTCCCCAACTTTTATGAAGGAGTCCTCTTCTGATCTTCCTCAAGAATCTCAGAACATTTTACCCACCATATCTCCCCTGAAGTTCAAGACAATCCAAAATAAGAACCTGTGTTGATTCCTCTCACTGAACCTTCCTTAGAAAGTCCAAAATCCCTAACATAGTTTGTCCTTTCCTCCTCCATCGGAATTGATACTAAGCTAGCCATGGTGGTGGGTTTAAATCAAGGATTTGGTTCATTAATTGAACAAAAAATTCCTCAATCCAAAGTACCTTATTCCTTAGTATACCAAAAATTTCTTTAAGATTCTCAAATCCCTGTTTCTTCTAAAGAACCAGAAAAGTCTGAAGTCACAAAAACCCTACAAGTACCTGGTTTTCCTACACCTTCCAAGTCAAAAACCAATCTTCAACAAACCGTGTGATAATAAAATACCTATAAAAATTTAAAATCTCTCCAGCAATGAAAATTGGGTAGCTGAAAGCTTGCTTCTACTTGCATATGATGCCAAGGAAAACACGGGTAGTGTAGAATAGCAAATAGGAGATGAAGGTGATGAAGAGACAATTGATAAAGAAGTTATGCTACCTCTAAATGAGGATTATGAACATGAAACACCTCTAAGGTGTTCTACAAAGAAACAAAGGGGAAGAAAAGGAAAGGAAAAGGTGATTGCTAATGAAGTAAAGGTTGTCAGATCCTATTCCACTAGAGGATCAGAAAAGAAAGTATTGGAAGATGCTATTAAGGCTAGTAACTCTTCAACCACTAGTAGAAAAAGGCTTAAGAAAGATATTGTGGTGGAAGAGGAGAAAACTGTTGAAGTTGTAGAAATTTGTCAGGGTAAGGACAGTGATTCAAATATTGCTGCTGCAATTGAGAAGAGAAAACAAGAAGTTCATGTTGTTAGAAATACTAGGTCCTCCAGTCCAAAGTCTGGTAGACCTTCTATAAGCAAAAAAACATATTGCTGTCAAAAGGAAGAAAGTCTCTGAGGGACTTAATCCCAAGAAGAGAAAAGTTATTCAAAATGAAGAGTCAAGTAGTGAGCCCAAAAGAATAAGAAAAGAGGAATTGCTATTTTGAAAACTTAGAATGTATTCACTGGTAGAATGTTTGATCCTAGGATTTATGATAAACTTAGAATGACAGAGTTAGTTGAGTATGTTAGGAACCAAGGATGGTTACACCTCCTAGAGGAACTGACTCCTATGGTTTTTGAAGAGGATGTAAGAGAATTCTACTATTAAATAGATTTCACAGAAGATGGGTTGAGCTTGGTAACTCAGGTTCAACAAAAAGATATGAAGCTGGATGAGGAGGCACTGGGAAGGATTCTGGATGTTCCTATGATAGGTGTGAGGACTATTGTGAATCAGTATCTCTCAATTGAGTTCTTGATTAATGCATTTAATGTAGTAGGAATATTAATAGCTGGTGTGAGAAAGAAATTTCTCACAAATGAGTTACAATTGGAGTATTAATTTGTGAACAAAGTCTTTTTACCCAGGTTTGAGAAAAGTACTATTGCCTCTAGTATTTATCTATTTTTGATAGAATATCTGAGTAAGTTTGAGTTGATAAGTCTGCCTGCTCTAATGATAGAGTACATGGGCAAAGTGATCAATAAGAAGGAAGGAAGATATCAGATGCCATATGGATACTTCTTGAACAAAGTGTTTGATTACTTTGGAGTGATTGGGACAAAGGGGACTTCAAGAAAAGTCAAACATAAGTCTGACAACATTGGTGGAGAATAAATGTATTGAAGGGAAAATGGTAACTATGTAACAAGTGTCAGAACTGTTGGCTGCTCATGAGAATCTGAATAGAGAAATAGAGGAAATGAATACCAAGTTTCTTCAAAGTATGTTGAGATTGTTCCCTTAAAGATACAAAATTAAAAGTTGTCCACTAAGCGACCTGGTGCCAATGAGGACCTTGCAGCAGAAAATGCAAAGCGCCAGGGCAAGGTTGCAGAACTTACTAGTGAGGTACAAGGGCTGAATGCTGAAGTAAAAACCCTCCCTAAATAATTGTTGGATGCTCTGACACGACCCAAACCATAGCCTAGTTGTGTAGGGTGCCTCAAGTCCCACCCGGGACCGAAGACCACCTCAAACCCTATCCATTACCACCCTTCACAATAAGTCAGATGAATTTTGAATATATATAAAACAAGATAAAAAAGAATAATCATAAATTAGATACAGTCAAACGGTGTCAACTCCAATACCAATACCAATGCCAAGGCTAACACCATTACCAGCACTGCCCATGCCAACTCAAAATAGTCTCACGAAGCCTCTATCAGAAATCAAAACAACATTCGATCGGGATAAGCTCCCGACCATAGCCAAAGCCAAAGTCTAAGAAATAACAAAAGTACATAGAGAAGACCATAACAATAAATAGAGCCATTCAGAGTATAGAAGCCTACCATTTTAATATGACATAAAGCTATCCCCGAGTTCAAGTCGCTAAGCAGGAGGAGTGGTATGGCTGGTGCCTGCATCGCATGAGGATACATCGCTCGAAGATGGGTTAGTGGGTGAACGCTAGTATGTACTTAGAAGTAAGGATAAAATAATGCCAATATTTAAAACCAAGTAAATAACCATATGTAATCACATCCATAAATATATAGTCTACGCTAGGAAGGAAAACAGTTTTAGCATGCATTCAAATCTTTAACTTGTGCTACAAAGCTTGGTCATCCTAAACCTACCCACGGGCTATATGGGTCCAGTGTTACCCCCTGAATGGGCCTAGTTCATGTAGCCGCACTAACCAGACATATCATAGGGGTCAGGGATTCCAGTGTATCCTTTACCCACAGTGATACATTGTAACACGCTAAATCTGGTACCCAAAATTTTACATAGAGCTCATGACCTCGAAGGACCACAAGCTAACCTATGATTGATATCTGTACCTGTATACTGCATAAAAGACTGTATAATATGGAAACATAAATTGAAAGACCAGAAGGTTCAATACTAGTACATAATTGAAAATATGGTATATCAATACCAAAATAACTAAAATAACTGTCTGATAATCTATAGTTTGAAAGCCTTTAAACTATCTGAAAAAAGAGTTGATGTGACATATCTCCAACTAACTTCGACTACTAAAATAAACTAAAAACTGAAATAGTAATATAATCATCATGTCCTCGAAGAATGAGGACTCACAGCTGATTTCGAATGCTGAGCCTAGATTCTACTAATGCTCTGGAGATCGTGCTTCTAAACCTATGGTATAAGACACCATAGCGCAAATACGTCAGTACTTTGAATGTACTGGTATACAAGTGAGGTAGGCTGAATACAAATGGTTCATATACATGAACAATACTAACTAACTGACTAACATGAACACGAGAATACATACATAACTATGTAACTGTAACTGAGATCATGATAGGACTGAATACTAAGTTCTAACTACTGAGTATACTGATATTGAAATCTGAGTCACTGATGAGTGAGTAAGATTGATACTATATTACTGAATATTGAGGGACTGATACTATGTTATTGATACATGAATAAATGTGTCTAACTATTTTGATTATAAAAAACTGGTCTGGTTGACTGTATCTGATAGTTCTGAAGCTGAATACTGATAACATAAATTCTGATAACTGATATAACTGGTAACATGAGTGACTATATCTGACAGTCCTAAATCTGATGGAACTAGCTGAGTTTTGTACTATATCTAAGTAATTGAGTATGTCAGTCCTATCTAACAGGTGACATCTTGTACCTACGCTGGCTATGTAGTTCTGGAACTTAAGGATTACTTCTAAAGATCACATTCCTATCTAGCGGGTGAGTCCCCATCCCTAGGATCACTCGATGCTGAATCCTACTCCCATCTGAAAGACTCTGAACTGATTAACTGATCTGAACTGATTAACTAAACTGAACTAGTGGTATTGTCTAATGGAGATAAATTGAATTTACTAAGTTCTGTTTGACCGGTGGAATGTACTAAATTCTGAGGACTAACTGAGAGTACTGTAGTTACTAAGATTGACTGGGAATACTGAGGTTACTGAGATTACTGAGTACTAAGATCACTGAGATTACTGAACTACTGAGATTACTGAGATTTTTGGGTTTTCCTGAGTCACATGAGTGACTGAGTTCTATGGATCATGGTTTGACTAAGAGTATCATGAAAACATGACATAGATCTAGGCACACAACTAATATTTTGGGTACAAGTACCCCCAGGACTCGATGGAAAGAAACTGACATAGCATGACTTGAACACATGACTAACATCATAATCCATAATTCATATACTAAAGCACTTCATCAAACATATGATATGCATAAACTTGTACATAATTGGGGATTTCATGATATCATACTATTTGGGCACTTTTTCTTCATATAGGCATTCAATCAAACACATGGTAGGCATGGTACATATAAATATCATTATACAATAATTAAACATCATAATTCAAATCTAATTTATTAATCCTAGGGTTTAATCATAGGTTCACATGAATATACATCTATACAAATCAATTCCACATAACATTGATCACCCAACATGGATTTGAATTCAATTGATCATTCTCAACATAAATAAACAAACCCAACATGAAATTCATAAAGAAATCCATAAACTTGAACTTAGAAAAAAGATTCTTGGTATTCATGGATGAACGGAGCCCATGAATGAACACTATGCATACCTCAAAGCTTGAATCTTGAAGGAGGTTAACTTTTCTTTAAGGTTCTTGAATGGTGACGCTTTGATTCTTGAGTTTTCTTGGAGAAGGGTTTGAATCTTGTTCTTGGGTTTTGATGTTGAAAGGAACCCTAATTTTGATGTTATGGATGAATGAGGAGTTATGTGCTTTGATTTGACATGATTGGGCGTTAAATAGGGTGGAAAAAGACCTAAAAATCCCTTTAAAATGACGTTTCAGCGCTATTTCGGACAAAACTGATGGTCTGAGTGATGGACCGTCACTGGTGACTAACCGTCACTCCAACCATCATTTTTGGGACAGAAAACGGCCTTACTTCTTCAGTTATGATGGCCAAAGTGGCGGTCCATCGCTGACTTGACGGTCCGTCAACTTGCCCGCCGCTCCTGGACAGCTCGGATAGCTCGTACATCTCTCAGTAAAACGTCCATAACTTTTTACTCCGATGCCATATTTTGGCAAAATTGGTATTGTTGGAAAGATAATTCAATTATCTATCTGTTGGTGTTTCATGAGCTCAAAAATTATTTGTATAATAAGAGATATGATCGTTTGAATTTGACTATGGCAATGTCCTTCTAAAGAATTCAATCGGTAAGAGATAGTTTGATTTGCCTAATAGATAGGATGTATTTGAGGACTTAATATACATATAACTTGATCATAAAACTTACAAATCACTATTATTTATTTCTCATGATCTTGAAGCATGGTTCTACTATCGGTTGGGATTCTCGGGGTATTACAATATCTCCCCCTTGGGAACATTCATCCTCGAATAAGACCGATAGAGAGAGGAAGAATGTAAACTGACGTACATACAGAACATCAATAAATAAAACATGATCTCATGAATGACATGACTGAAGCACTGAATATAACATACAAAACATGGATACCTGATGCATGATTGATAATCTAAATTCATGCATGTCTGATGCATGGATAATTGACTCATGAATACCTGACTGAATGTTCTGATGAACTGAATTTCTTGTAGTGAGAATGCATGTATGATGCATAATTACATGACTGAACTGATATATGAATGCATGACTAAATATGCAAGAGTACTTAGTACCAAGTTTGTCATGGGGATCTGAGCATGAACTGAATACGAAGTTTGTAATGGTAATTTGAATAAGGAACTGAGTAAGTTTAAGAAAAATGCTACGTAACTGAAAAATACTGATGACCCTATGATTATTCTAGAAGTATGCATGAACGGGAACCTGAGAACATACTGACATGATATATAAACAGAATTTTATGAAGTGAATGTGCCCCTAAATACATGGCTCACAACTGAGATCTTAACTTGAGGGATAACTTATGAGTACGCTCGACTCTAACTGGATTCTTTATGCGAAGAGAAATTGAATTTAAGACATGAGAGCATTGAGGAATAATGGGGTATCTCCCCCTTGGGATGCTATGTCCCTCTAAGAACGCTCACCTTATTGAGATACTAGGGCGATGCACAGGGCATCAATGGACTTATTCATGACTGAACAACTCATGCTGAAAATCTTAAGCTAAAATAAGAGGAAGAGATCTAACAATGCACATCATGAGTATGAAGGGCCTATAATGTACCCAATTCTATGCTGGGGGAATTTCCTTGATCATGGAGAGTTTGAAGAGCATAAAACTTGTTCTGACGCTGACCACTAGTGGTACTGGAAGTGACGCCCTGCTAGCAAAAATCTTTTCCCTTCTGAACCCTTACTCTACATTCCCGCAGCCTGTGGCTTGGCTTACTACATCCATAAAATACCTCACTACTTTCTCTTCACACACCTAGGTGATTCTTACCATACTCTTTTCAAAGTGGATAGGTAAGACTCCTGTTCTTACTACCCTGGCCCTCAGATCCTAGAGATCTAACACGATGGTCATTCCTGAACTTGGGTACTGGTGCCCTAGCTGATGATAGAGCTGGGACTGAAAGCTTATGACTATAATGAGAACGGCTACCACCTCCTGACTTAGGCTGAGCAAATCTGAAACTACCTGTCCTTGCTCTCTTATTCTGCTTTTCCTTTATCTTAATCTTTTGCTCTTATATTTGCTGAGCATGGGTCATAAGTCTGGCTAAAGACATGTCACTATTTGGCATGGTGGATATACACTCATTAACCACACTATCATTCACCCCTTACACAAACTTACTCATCTTGGCCCTACTGTCTACAACCACATGAGGGGCATATCTGGCAAATTGAGTAAACTTAAGAGAATACTCTTTCACTGTTATATTGCCCTGCCTGAGGTTGATGAACTCTAGCACCTTATCTTCTCTAAGATCTAGGGGAAAGAACCTTTCTAAGAATGCAGTGACAAATTTATCCATTTCTATAGGCCTTGCCTCATCTGCCCTTTCTGACTTCCACTACTTGAACCAAGTATGAGCGACATCCTACAACTGATATGTAGCTAGCTCAGCACTCTCAATAGTAGTCACCCCCATGATATCTTTCACCTTTTGAACCTGATCTAGGAATTTCTGAGGGTCCTCATCTGACTTAGACCCAAGAAAGGATGGAGGGTTCATTTGGGTGAAGTCTTGAATCCTGGCTGCAACTGAGTTGGCCAAAATAACTGCTGGCCATTCATTTTGGTTGGAGTCAGATTGATCAAGAGTAGTGAATGCGGTCCTAAACTCCACACGAGAAACATGATCAACCAAAGGTTCTTCGGGCTGAGGGGATGACTGATTTCCATTTCTTCTTTTAGGAGGCATGTTCTGTAGAAGAAAGGGAGAAACGGATTAGACTGAGAGTTTAACTTTGAGCCTATGCTCACTGGCACGACATGAATACTGAAAAAAGGGATACTGTTCCTAAAACATCTCATAGCCTCCTTCACATAAGTGTGGTGTATAACACACGCATGTACAAGACTATACTAGATGCAGCTTTTCAGACTTCCTAGGATGCTATTGAACCTTAGGCTCTGATACCAAGTTTGTTACGCCCGAATTTGATACCCAAAACGTTACACGGAGCTCATGACCCCGAAGGACCATAAGCTAACCCATGACTGATATCTGTACCTGTATACTGCATAAAAGACTGTATAATGTGAAAACATAAACTGAAAGGCCATAAGGTTCAATACTAGTACATAACTAAAAATATGGTATATCAATACCAAAATAACTAAAATAACTGTCTGACATGCTATAGTCTGAATGCCTCTAAACTATCAGAGAAAGAAGTTGATAGGACATGTCCCCAACTAACTCTGACTACCAAAATAAACTGAAAACTAAAATAGTAATATAATCATCATGTCCTCGAAGGATAAGGACTCACAGCTGACTCTGACTGCTGAGCGTAGATGCTACTGATGCTCTGGAGCTCGTGCTTCTAAACCTATGGTATAAGACACCATAGTGGAAATACGTCAGTACTTTGAATATACTGGTATGCAAGTGAGGTACGCTAAATGCAAATGGTTTATATACGTGAACAATACTAACTGACTGACTAACATGAACGTAAGAATACATGCATGACTACATAACTATAACTGAGATCATGATAGAACTGAATACTGAGTTCTGACTACTGAGTTTACTGATATTGACATCTGAGTCACTGATGAGTGAGACTGATATTATATTACTGAATACTGAGGGACTAATATTATGTTACTGATGCATGAATAACTGTGTCTAACTATTCTGATTATGAAAAACTAGTCTGGTTGACTGATCTGATAGTCCTAAAGTTGAATACTGTTAACATGAGTTCTGATAACTGAAATAACTGATAACATGAGTGACTGTATCTAACAATCCTGAATCTGATGGAACTAGCTGAGTTTCATACTATATCTGAGTAACTAAATCTTAGATCAGTCCTATCTAGTGGGTGATCTTTAAATCTGATGATACTAATACTGACTGACCATAGTTGAGATCAACCCTGTCTAGTGGGTGATCCTAGAGTCTATTTATAATGATAAGGATTGACTGTATCTGATAGTCTTGATTCTGTGACTGAAACTGTGGGATGTATTCATCTAACCTACATGCCCCATACTATGCTAACTGGGGTCCAACCTGTAACCCCAGTTGGAAGGGTGTCAGTACCACGCCACTGGTAAATACTATTGCTGTGGAGTCAATCCTAATCTAACAGGTGACCCCTGGGATTAGTCCTATACCTTTAAATGTGCTAACGGGTGATCCCTGCGTATGTCAGTCCTATCTAATTGGTGATATCTTGTGCCTACGCTGGATACATAGTTCTGGAACTTAGAGATTTCTTCTAGGGATCTCAGTCCTATGTAGCAGGTGAGTCCCCATCCCTAGGCTCGCTGGATGCTGAATCCTACTCCCATTTGAAAGACTCTGAACTGCTTAACTAGCTGAACTAATTAACTAAACTGAACTGATACTAGTGGTATTATCTAGCAGAGCTAAAATAAATTTACTGAGTTTCATTGACTGATGGAATGTAGTGAGTTCTAAAGACTGACTGAGAGTAGTGTAGTTACTAAAATTGACTGGGAATACTGAGGTTACTGAGATTACTAAACTACTGAGATTACTGAGATTATTGACTGGGACCGTCACTCTGGTGACTAACCGTCACTCCAACCATCATTTTTGGGCCAGAAAATGGCCTTACTGCTTTAGTAATGATAGCCAAAGCGATGGTCCGTCGCTGACTTGATGGTCCGTCGGCTTGCCCGCCACTCCTGGACAGCTCAGACATCTCTCAGTAAAATGGCCATAACTTTTTACTCTGATGCCGTATTTTGGCAAAATTGGTATCGTTGGAAAGATAATTCAATTATATATCTGTTGGTTGGTCATGAGATAAAAAATTCTTTGTAGAATGGGAGATATTCTCATTTGAAGTTGGCTCTAGCAATGTCCTTCTCAAGAATTCAATTGGTAAGGGATGTTTTGATTCGCCTAATAGCTAGGACATATTTGAGGACTTAATATACATCTAGCTTGATCATAAAAATACCAAATCACTATAATTTATTTCTTATGAGCTTGAATCATGGTTCTACTATCGGTTGGGATTCTCAGGGTATTATATACATATATACAAGTATAAATTAGGGGATTCCTGTGGACCCCCCATGTATATGGTCACCATGACAAACCCTCATGTCGGCAAACATGAGTTTTCAGTGTTCGTACATTGGACACACACCTTCATGGTTAGCTATCATAATCCGACATTATTTCCCAATTAAAACCTTTAGAACATAACCAAACCACCAATACCATATATTAATAACAAAGGCATTATGAAGTGGTATCATCATACCGACTATAGCTTGCACACAATTTTATTTTCCAACACATGGGAATTCCCATGTACCCCATAGTTTCTATTATTAAAATTATTTGGGGGATTCCCATGTACCCCACAAGGTTTTTCATTTAAACCAAAGCCATGGCCACCAAGGCCTTACCATTTAACCATTTAAATCATTCAAACTAACATTAAGTTCCATTACCATGTTATGCAATGCAAAGTTTTCAATGAAAGCCCAACTATGTAACAAAACCAATCTCTTAAACATTTTATCAAACATGCTGAGGTCATATAGTTTCTAAAACCAAAACCAAGGATCAATTGATCATTCCCATGAAACCATATGTTCAAACCACCATTATAACATAAAAACCATAAGAAAAATAGGTAAAAACATTATTTAACAAAGAACAACAAAACCCCCTAACATATAGTTCAAAAGCAAACAACACCTACAAATAAGTCCTATTAGTGTTTTAAGTTATGGGGTCATGAGAGTATAAGAGGGGAAATATCCATAATACCCCTACCTTAAACTGTAAAAATTTTGTAAGAGGGTACGACTCTACTACCCTAAATCATACCCATAACATACAAGGGGCACCCACAACTCGTACCCTAGATAGAATGTTGGACATCTCACACTGTCCACCATATGAATCCCCTTGTCCAAGTCGTACCCATACCTTACGAGTAGTACCCTCAAACCATATCTAAGATAGAATCAAAGGGGTTAGATACTGGACAACGTACGACTCCACTATAAGACTCGTACCCTATCCCTACGGCTCATAGTGAGCCACTCTTACTCAGAGCCAAGTCAAGTTACCAAGTCTAAGATTAAGTGAAGGACCTAACCAACAAATTGTCACCAAACCATATGATCCATACCCACCAAGTCGTAACCATAACAGAAACCTAACCACCATACACTGGACAACTGACAAGTTGAGGACCCTAAAACGTACCCACATTATACGACAAGTACCCATAAGTTGTATGATCTCTAGAAGCTCAAACTCAGGAAATTTATAAGGGTTAAAACTTAGAGTGTTTCCATTCTCCCCCACTTAGATCATTCATCCTCTAATGATGGAATGAGGCAGTACTAGCACAATTTAAAACCCCAAATATCTCTACCCTTACCTTTAAGACAAAAAATAGAGATACCAAGGAATCAACTTTTTACTTAACAAAGTTTGAACACAAGGACATTATAAAGAACACATACCTTCTGCATGAATTTCTAGAGCAGAAAACAGGAATGGATACTTGGACTTTATATCCTTTTCAGCTTCCCAAGTAGCCTCTTCAACCTTGTGGTTCCTTCATAGAACCTTAACTAGACTACATCCTTGGTCCGCAATTGACGAACTTGCCAATCCAAGATCTCAACCAGGACCTCCTCATAAGACAAAGAATCTGAAATACCAATATCCTTGATAGGCACAATTTGCGATGGATCACTAATACACTTCCTCAACATAGAGACATAGAATACCAAGTGAATGAAGCTTAAACTAGAAGGCAATTATAACTCATAGGCAACATTGCTAACCCTTCTTAAAATCACATAAGGACCCACATACTGGGGACTGAGCTTTCCCTTCTAACCAAACTGTATCACTCCCTTAATGGGAGATACCTTCAGGAACACCCTATCTCTAATCTCAAATTGCAAGTATCTTTGCATCACAACTGTATAAGACTTTTGTCAACTTTGGGCAGCCTTAAGACTATCCCAAATCACCTTCACCTTTTCCATAGCCTGGTAAACTAAATCTGGGCCAAACATATCTGCCTCACCAAGCTCGAACAACCCAATAGAAGATCTACACCTCCTACCATACAACTCTTCGAATGGAGCCATACTAATGCTTGAGTGGTAGCTATTGTTGTAAGAAAATTCTACAAGAGGCAAGCACCAAGACTAACCCTTCTGTCCACCAATATCACCCTTGATTCTCATCAAGATAGGATCTAACATCTGCTTCTCCTTGATTTCAACACCAAGAGATGCTTGCACCACTTTCTGCACCAACACACCACCATTCACAGAGTCTAAGAGATGAACCCTAAGGTTAGCCAAGCGGTGAATATCCTTCACCATTCCCGCTTCTCCTTATCCACATGAGCTCCCAATGGATAACCTTCTAAGAGAATCAACAACCATGTTAGGTTTACCTGGGTGGTAGTGAAGACTCATATCGTAATCCTTGAAAAGTTCAAGCCATCTCCTTTGCCTGAGGTTAGGCTTTTTTGAGTAAACACATACTGCAAGCTCTTATGATCAAAAAAATATCCACATGTACTCTATTCGAATAATAACACTAGATCTTTAACACAAACACCACAACTAATAAGTCCAAGTCATGAGTCAGATAATTCCTCTCATGCACCTTCAATTGTCTGGAAGCTTAAGCTATTACCTTCCCATGCTGCATCAAAACACAACAATATCCCACACAAGATGCGTCATAGTAGATGACAAATCCATCAGTGCCTTCAGGTAAAGTCAAGACCAGAGCCGAAGTTAGTTTATCTTTCAGGTTCTCAAAACTCCCATCACAAGCATCCAACCACAAGAACTTTACCTTTTTCTGAGTCAAATTGTCAACAAGGCATTTATAGTAAAAAAACTCTCCACAAACCTCCTATAATAACCAGCTAAAACCAAGAAACTCTAAATATCAGTTGTAGTCATGGGTATAGGCTAATTTCTTACCACTACAACTTTTTGCGGATCCACTTGATCCCTTCACTAGAAATGATATGACCCAAAAAGGGACAACGTTCAACCAGATTTTACATTTCAAAAATATGGCATACAACTGTTGCTCCTTCAAGGTCTGCAATACAATGTCTGCAATACAATGTGGAGATGATTACATGATCCACCTTGCTTTTAGAGTACACTAAAATGTTATCTATGAAAACAATGACAAACAAGCTCAGAAACTAACGGAAGACCCTATTCATTAAATCCATGAATGCCGCTGGGGCATTGGTCAACCCAAAAGACATAAAAAAAAAATTCAAAGTGCCTATATTGGCTACGAAAGGCAGTCTTACGGATATCCTCCTCCCTAATCTTTAACTAATGATACCCGAATTGAAGATCAATCTTGGAGAAAAACTTATTAACCTGCAACTAGTCAAACAAATCATCTATTCTTGGAAGATGATACTTATTCTTTATCGTAACCTTATTTAGCTGTCGATAATCAATACATATCCAATAGAAACCATCCTTCTTATGCACGAATAACACTAGTGCACCCCATGGGGACACACTAGGACAAATGAAACCCTTATCTAAAATATCCTTGAGTTGTTCCTTAAGCTCCTTCAACTCAGCCGGAGCCATTCTATACGGGGGAATAGAAAATTGATGAGTGCCCAGAACAGGGTGAATCCCAAAATCAATCTTCCTATTAGTAGGAAAACTAGGAAGTTCATCTTGAAAGAATTCAGGGAATTCAATCGCCATCAGGGCTGAATGCAAAGAAGGACTATCCGTGTAAGAATCTTTAACCCGAACAAGATGATAGAGACACCCCTTAGAGATCAATCTTTGAACTCTAAGATAAGATATGAACTTCCCCGTAGGAGTTAGGGAACCTCCCTCCCACTCAGTAACCAACTCATTAGGGAATTTAAAGACAACCTTATGGGTCCAACAGTCTATAGAAGAATAGCATGAGTGCAACCAATCTATCCCCAATATGACATCAAAATCCACCATATCTAACTCAAAATGATCTACCAAAGTTTATTTACTACCAACAAATACCATACCCCCTCTATAGACTCTTCTATAATCCCGGAGTCACCTATTAGGGTAAAAATAGATAAAAGGTCCAAAACACACTCTGATCTAAAACAAATATGTACAACCATAAATAGGATATCATAAGAGAGAGTGGACCCCGAATCAAGTAGACAGTACACATCACAAAAAAAGAGTTTAAATACACCAGTTGTGACATCTAGCGATGCCTCGAACTCTCGCAGGTTGTGAGAGCATAGAGATGGTTTTGACCAGTGCTAGAATTAAATGGTGCACCCTTTGGTGCCAGAGATAAGAAATCTTGTTTACCCCCGAAGAAACCTTACCAAAAGGAGGGTTTCTAAGCATATGCCATGGCTGACCACAGTTAACGAACTTATTCCTTCCTTCTCCATAATAACCCTAATATATTCTACCACACAAAAAGTAGAAAGGATACGATGGAGTCAACTGGGCCCCACTAGCCTGAGATTAGGCACCTTTTTCCTTGAAGTTGTTGCCACCATGGAAATGCCTGTCATTTGATGACTTTGGGTAGGGAGCACTAGCCGTCGACTAAAACCCAAAATTGCCCACTTTTTTTTAGGCCACATACTACTATCCCCGCCATCTTGTTGTCTGCCATCACCCTGCTCAGAGAACTCAAACTTCTTGCCCTGCTTGTTCTATATTTCAGCATGCTTCTTCTCTTTCTCTACCTATTGGATGAATACAACCAACCTGGAGATATCCATGATCTTGATCTACAAGGCAGCTTTACTCTCCAATATCAACACTCAGGATAATCCAGAGGCAAACTTCCTTATTCTAGACCTCATTCTAGAAACTATCTTTGGAGCACACCAAGATAATTGGTGAAACTTCAAGGCAGTCTACTTGACAGATATCTTACCTTACTTCTAAATAACAAAATCTTATGCCTTAGCTTTCATCAACTCTTGAGGAAAGAAGTAGTCCAAAAATGCACTAGAAAAATAATCCCATAGAGCTGACTCATCATCGTTTCCCCTTGCCTCATCCCATTTCTCATACCATTGGTATGCTACATCCTTAAGCTGATAGGCAGCAAACTCTACATCCTCCATATTCATGGCATGCATAGCATGAAAGATCTTTTCCATCTCATCTAGAAAACCTTAAGGATCCTCCTCTACCTTAATACTAGTAAAGGGTAGAGGGTTCAACCTTATGAATTGGCCAACTCTTTTGGCCTCAAAAGATGGAGTAATAGGAGCACCATGCTCAAATGAGTAGCTACAAATTGTGCCAACATATAAATAGACTGATGAAACTCAACATTCTTCACTTCAACTTAAGGAGTTTGAGATAGACTAGAGAAAACTGGTGGAACTATAGAACAGTCCAGAATTGGACCCCTAAATCGAATATGGATCTCATAAGTAGATCTTATCCCATAAACATTGTCCCCAATTAGGACAAAAGAGTTTTTGTGAGCTTTAAATTAGCGAGGCATGATAAAAAAGGGAATAAACAGGAACTAGATGAGAATTCAGAACCTTAGACTCTACATCTGGAAAACAAAACTTAAGAAAGAGAAACATTCTATATGATTTATAGCCTCTCCTTATGAGTGTGGCATGCTACACATACTTAAAAAAGACTTTACTAGACATGGCTTTATGGACTCTAAAAAGCCATGAACCTAAGGCTCAGATATCAATATGAAATAACCCAAATGAGGGCCTAGTTGTGTCAGGTGCCTCAAGCCTGACTGAGGATCGGAGACTATCCCCAAGCCCTATCCATTACTGCCCAACACCATAAGTCAGATGAATTTCAAATATATATATATATATATATATATATAAAGATAACATAGAACAATTATAAATAAAATATAGTCAAATGATGTCAACCCTAATACCAATACCAATATCGATGCAAAGACTGACACCAATACCAACACTGCCTATGCCAACCCAAAGTAGTCTCACAAAGCCTATATCCAAAATAAAAACAACATCCGATCGAGACATGCCTCGACCATAGCCAAAACCAAAGTCCAAGAAATGATAAAAGTATGTAGAGAAGACCATAACATTAAATGGAGCCTTCCGGAGTATGGAAGCTCTTCACTTTAATTCGATACAAAGCTGTCCCTGAGTCCAAGTCACTGAAAAGGAGGAGTGGTATGATCGGTTCCTACACCACGTAGGGATACAACACTCAAAGATCGGTTAGCGAGTGAATGCTATTATGTACTTAGGAGTAAGGATAAAATAATGCCAATATTTAAAACCAAGTAAATAACCATATGCAATTATATCCATACATATATGTATATAATCTATGTTGAGAAAGAGAACTGGGTTTCACATGTATTTATATCTTTAACTTGGGCTGTGTAGCTTGACTGTCCTAAAACCACCCACAAGCTATATGGGTCCAGTGTTACCACTTGAACAGGCCTCAGTATGTGTAGCCACATGAACCAAAGATATCATAGGGGTTGGGGATTCCCATGTGCCCTTCACCCACTATGATACATATATACAAGTATAACTTAGGAGATTTCCGTGTATACCACAAGTATATGGTCACCATGACCAACCCTCATGTCGGCAAACATGAGTTTCCAGTATCCAACCATTGGACTCACACCTTTAAGGTTAGATATCCTAACCCGCCATTATTGCCTAACTAAAACCTGTAGCACATAACCAAAACACGAATTCCTTGTATTAATAACTAAGGCATTATGAAGTGGTATCGTCTTACTGAATATAGCTTGCAAGCAATGTCCCTTTCCAATACTTGGGATTCCCATACACCCCATAGCTTCTATTATTAAAATCACTTGGGGGATTTCCGTATACCCTATAAGGTTTTTCATTTAAACCAAAGCCATGGCCACCAAGGCCTTACCATTTAACCATTTAAATCATTCAAACTAACTTTAAGTTCTATTACCATGTTATGCAATGCAAAGTTTTCAATGAAAGTCCAACTATGTAACAAAACCATTCTCTTAAGCATTTTATCTAATATGTTGAGGGAATATAGTTTCCAAAACCAAAAACAAGTATCAATTGACCATTCCCATGCAACCATATGTTCAAAACACCATTATAACATGAAAACCATAAGAAAAATGTAGGAAAGCATTATCCTACAAAGAACAACCAAAAACCCCAACATATTGTTCATAACCAAACAATACCGACAAATAAACCATGAAAACCATTCATTAAAATATGAATTTAGTTGAAATTACAATGAGGGAATAGTAACATGCCTTAGATACCAAAAAGAATAGAGATAAACCAACCTTGTAAGCCCCAAATTTATTGTATTGAAGAGACCCTATCCTTTCTCAAACCTAGAGCCTTGAGAGAGATTTAAGAATGTTTAAAGTATTTTTTAAGCCATGGGGTCATGAGAGGCTAATAGGGAAATACCTGAAATGCCCATAACTTAAACTGCAGAAATTTTACAGGAGAGTATGACTCTACCATCCCAAACTGTACCCATATCATATGAGTGGTACCCACTACTCGTACCCTTGAAAGAATGTTAGAAAACATACACTGTCTACCATATGACTCCCTTTGCCCAAGTCACACCCATACCTTACAAGTAGTACCCTCAAACCATATCTAAGATAGAATTAAAGAGGTTGGATACGGGACAATGTACAACTTTACTATACCACTCATACCCTATCCCTATGGCTGATAGTGAGCCACTCGTACAAAGAGCCAAGTCAAGTTACCAAGTCTCAGATTATGTGACAGACCCAACTAATAAACCGTCACCAAACCATATGACCTGTGCCCTCCAAGTCATAACATAATAGAAACCTAACCACCACACACTGTATAATATACAAGTTAAGGACCCTAAATTGTACCCATATCATACGATAATTACCCATAAGTCGTATGATATCTAGAAGTTCAAACTCAGGAAATTTTTAAGGGTAAAAAATCAGTGCGTTTCATGCTCATGCTGAGGCTTCCAGAATGGAGTTGTTGCTAAAATCCTTCTCTTCTAAGTCCCCCTCTACCCGAATCCTATTGAGTTAAAGTTTTCTATGTCAGTTTCCAATCTCTGTCTCTATTGTGGCTTGTGCAAATAGTAGTTTTATATTTTATATAGAAGACTATATTGGTGGTGATCCTTGTTAACAATAAATGAAATTCTGTTTGTGTGCTTCATCTATTTTCTCTTTAATTTAAAAGTTGTTCTTTATGTTAGTGTTTCCTAGTAGCCATGTGTTAACCATCTTGTGCTTACTTTTTTTTTGGTTTACTATTTACTTTTTAATGATGCCAAAAAAAGGAATACTGAATGCATACAGTAGGGACCAAGTATGTGTGTTCTGATGTGTAATGGACCAGGTACCAAGAAGGTGTATATAATTCGTGATATATGAAGAATGCTCAAATAGTGGTGTTTTGAAGAATGGAGGCAAATTGACAGAGGGAAGATTGCCCAAATACATATTAATGAGTGCATGTATATTGACAGGGAGAACATTGAAATGCAGCAATATGTTAAGTTTTTGATATTAATTAACAACAAGGGACTAAGTCCCTATGTTAAAGGGAAACAGAGTGCAAAGTGATAGGGGGAACATTCATTGACAGTTATGGTAATCACTCTAACTATATAAGGTAAATAAATTTGATGCTACAAAGCTAAGTGGTCATGTTCTGTGGTTTTTCCTCATTAAAAAGGGGGAAAATTAATATATCTTGTTTTGATGATGAGCAACTAACAACGAGGGATCGGGTCCCTGGGTCTTCATGGAAACATACAGCTATTACATGACTTCCATAATTTTGTCTTCTAGTGTAACCAACTGGGCAGGTGAGATGTGTACCTTTTAGGACACTTGGCCCAATTAGATTTCTACCCTAATAATTACTCCACTATAAAAGAAAAAGAATTCTTCTCAAATTGGTGAGTTTTCACAATCCTGATTGTTAAAAATTTAAAGAGACAAAAACTTAGCTGCTCAAGTACTTGATTTTTATATGTATTGAAAAGAGTGAGTGTTCTTGAGTTGAGTCTTGAATTGTAAATAAATTACTCATTACTGGTGCTTTACTATTTCATTACTGGTGACTGAGTTTAAGAGACCTGGACCCTCACTATGTGGTGCAACCTCCCTGAGTTTTATTAATAACTAATTTATGTCATAAAGAAAATATAAGTATAAGGAAAGAGGTACATGCCTTAATTACTAAGAATGGTAGAAAATAACACCCTTAGAACCCTATATGACCACCTTCTTGAAACTCTAGCCTTAACTTGAAAGGGGAAATTTGAGAGAGCATTTTTGTAATTGAAGTAGTAGCCCTTAGTATCATGAAAACTAATTATAATTGGCACATATAATGTTTAAACGTCATTTATAAATGAAAGGACTTCATTATCCCTCATTCCAATTAAAATAGAACAAAACAACCAAATTTTTATCTGGGTCTGTGGCATGGACCTTATCACATAGACTAACCTCCATGCTATGGACCTTAATGTGGAGGCTAGCCTCTATAGCACAGAGGCTATAATAGAAGCCAACTTTCGTTGCACGTCAAAATCACGGAGGCTTACTACCTTCGTGACCTAAAACCACCCCAAACCCCATCTAAAAATTTCAAAACTCTTTCAAGACACCTATTTAACATACCTAAGAAACATTTAAGTCAAAAATCGATATTTCGAACATGGGAAGGATTGAAATAAAAGAAACCCAAAATTTGAGGGTGTTACAGGTGTTATGCCTCAACTGATGAGTGCGCAATATAACCTATGGTGGCCTCGTAGTTCAGAAACGTAGAAATTTTCGGACTTATTGAATACTCACTCTATCCAATCTTAACTCATAGATACAAGGCTCCACTACTTAAAAAACTACACTGGTCTTAACCATGAGAATACTATATTCTATATTCATTTGGAGCTATCACCCTAAAAAATACACTTTTTCTTGCCACCTTAAGCAATCAACCTTAAGCATTAGTCAAAGAGTCACTAACCACCATAAGCCACCATTTGAAGGTATATAACAAATCATTCAAGCCTTTTCCTCAACTACCAATAACCTCACCATCAAAGCATAAGAAAGGTCACTGAAGAGCTAGAACATAAGGGTTTAGTTTATGACAGACTCTGTAAGATACTGACTTAGGGATTTTCATGAATTCGATACATTACTGAGGCCTGAGGAGTAAAACACTTACTAACTTAGAATCTTAACTTTCTATAGACCCAATAGTCATCATATAAAAGAGGTATGCAATCAATACTTTGGAAAGTACTGAGTATGTGAGATATGCACAAGTCATAAAAATACTTAAAACATGCTCTAAAACTGATGACATAGGCTATTTGCTAAAACGTGCATTAAAACTTGTCTGTATGTAAAAGTTGAAAGGCGTAGTGAAATTTTAAAATTATGAGCAAAAACACTTTTGTAAAATGGAAGCGGTAGAAGCATGACTACTATATTAAATCTCACATTAAAGCTGAATATGCTGTAAAACTACACTGAGGGTTAAGTATGAATACTGGGTCTAAAATTATGGGTTGTGAGCTGATGGAATAACCAAATGTAAACATGTAATGATTGAAACTGAATACATGGTCATGCATAATCTAAAGCTGAAACATAAATTGAGGACTGTGGGAGCTAATAATAACCGATATACCCAAAATTTAGCAAATTGAGGTCCAACCTATAACCTTTGTGAGAGGGTGCTGGTACCTTGCCAAGGGTACCAACACTGGCTGGCGTGGATCCACTAAACTGATATCCCAAAAGACTACGGTGTCATGCCTTAATTAACGGGTGACCCTTTATAACCTACGGTGGTATCGTAATTCTAAAACTTAAGGACTTATACTAAAGGTCTCAAGCCTCAACTGACGTATGACTCTTTATCCCCGCGTCACTTGGTGCTAAGTACTACTCCCAATTGAATGACACTTAAAATTGAATTTTCCATTATGATTATATTCTGGAAATATCAACAATGGATAATCTAAAGTACTCAATAACATGTAAACTAATATATGCATGAATCCCTTGGTATCGGGTGTTCATAACCCATAATCTTTGTTGAATCCAATTGAATACGATAATATTAAAAATTGATCATAATAGGGAAAAATAAAAATTTCATAACACAAGTCCAAAATCATGAATTTACATACATATCGAGGGTTCATAATTACAAATCTATGATAATACTAAGTTTCATGGGAAAATATGGTAAGTCAACTAATACGGATTTAAATTCGCAAAATCATGATAAATAGTGCTTAATAGTCTTGAAACTGATAAATCTCATATAGCCTGATCATATGCTTGAAATCTTAACTAATATTATGTAAAACATACATGGATTTGAGAGTAGCGTGAATGATATGGAGCCTAAGAAACCATGAATAATCATTAAAGCATGCGTATGACTAACAAATATATCATGGAGAATTGAATTTAAGCTTATAGTAACAATTAGGTAAAATCGTAATTTATGAAAATCATAAAATTCATGAATAAAAACTATAATTTGGGCATGAGGATGAAAGGATAGACTCATTGAATACCCACATACCTAATTACTTTTGATTCTTGAATTAATGTTTTGAGGATTTGAACTTGGAGATGAAGAACCCTAATTTCTTGCTTCGGAGGAGTGGAGAATCACACGTTTCTTGAGTAATTCATGTGGTGTGTAAACAATGAGGAATTTAGAGTTGTTTAGGCAGAATAATCATTCATAGAATAGCTTAAAAGACATAGTTTCGGGATTAAAAATGTGGTAAAAGACCAAAAATCCCCTTAAAAACCATTTGAAAAACTCCTGGAAACAATCCCGACGACTCTAGCAATGACTTATTAGGTCAGGCCATGAGTTGTTGGTTGATTCGTGGTCAAAAGAATCAATTTTCACCCTACTTCTGTGGCAACAATTCCCTCTTATGACCTGTTATGTTGATAATGAGTCATTGTAATTGACAACTTTGACAGTGCTTCAGTAATTTGGCCATAACTTTTTACTCCAATATCAGATTAAGGAGAAATTAATGGAATTGGGAAGCTAATTAAATTATATATTGGATGATGGGTATGAGGATAAAAAATTCTAAGTAATTGAAAAGTTATTCTCATTTGAAGCTGACTATAGTTATATTCTTCACAAGAGTTTATTCGCTATGGGATATTTTGACTTGTCTATAAATTAGGATCTATTTTGTGACCTTTATATGTATTTAATTCACTTACAAAACTACCAAAACATGTTTTTTGATTTTTCATATAATTGAATCATGGTTCTAACATTATCTTGGATTTTTGGGGTGTTACAACATCTCCCCCTTGGGATTATTTGTCCTAGAATAAAGACTGACTTGGCTGAAAGGATAAGAAAAGAGTTATAATCCGTAACATAAAATTCTAAGAGCTGTATGTGGACATGATGAGTAAATTTCCAACTAAAACATTGAATAGTTTAAAATTTAAGAACTCACTAGTACTGCTCATCTGAATTCTAAAGTTGGATAATTAACATAATACTGATTTCTGAATCTAGATATCTTTTATGGTTGGGACTAATTTAGACTAGGAGTAAGGACTCAACTGAATTAATAATTAGCATGAATATATGTAAGATCTCAAGTTATAAATCCCTACACCCATCACTAGATAGGCTAATAAATTACCTTTCCAATGCCACCTGTCTCGCCTTAGTCCGATAGCATGGAAAAAAGTTATGACCAGTTGATAGAGGAATGTCAAACTGCCTGTGATAATGGCTCAGGCAATGATCTATTACTAGGCGTAATGATTTATTGTATGGAGTATTTCCATGACAGTGAGGTGTTCTAGAAATTTAGTCCTGTGGTAACAAGTCCAGCCAATGACTCATTATCAGGCCTAATGAGTCATTAGGTGGACCCATTGTCACAATAGATAGAAACCAAGAAATAAAGTCTTCGATAATGACTACTCCTAATGACCCGTGATCAAACCCAATGAGTATTTAGGAGAAAAGTCATTGTCAGGAAACTAAGGACCAAAGGATCAGGTCCCCACGTGATGACTCTAGGCCATGACTTATGACCAGTCATAATGAGTCATAACCTTTATCATTATGATTGTAACCAAAAATTCTTGCACAATTTAAAAAAGGTTGTTTAGTAATTTCCCATCCTTTAAACCACTAACCCACATCGTTTAGTCTTCCCAAAGAGGGGTATATAAACCTAAACTTCCCTAAAATTCATTGGTTAATCATAAATCATTCTATACTTAGCAAAAAGAAGCAATTTTCCTCTTCTCCAAAGAAAGTAAGGTTCCTCAGGAACATGCTCCAATTCTAAGGATTTTCTCCAAGGCTTCCACTTTAGGTATGTAGGGTTTTATCAATGGGTCCCTTCCACCCATTGAGTCCCCAAAAGCCTCTAAACCTTAAGTTTACTTTCCCATAAAGTTGGGTTCTAGGTCAAAGATGAAGTTTCTTTAATTTACTCAGTTTGCTTCGTGAACAGACCATGATTACATATCTTCCCAAAAGAGTGACATCTTCTAAGTTAAAAAATTATGAATTTCCTTATTATGATCAATCATTGAGTTTTTAGCTTGAAGTATGAAATCACCTATTAGGATTAGCTTTTAACATTTATCTTGTTTAGTGAATTAGCCAGAGATGGTGGGTTATGAACACTCGATACCTAGGATTTCATGCATATATCAGTTATTATGTTTTATGAACTTCAGATTATGTAGATATTATTATTTTCAAGAACATTGTTACATTCAACACACATATGTATATATACATACCACTTTTTAGTGTCATTTCATTAGGAGTCATACTTCGCTCCGAGTGAACGCAGGGATAAAGGCTCACGCGTCAGTTAAGACTAACTCCTTTAGTAGAAGTCCCTAAATTCCAGAACTGAGGCACCACCATAGGTTATAAGGGATCATATGATAGATAATATTGACACCCTCATCCTTTGGTGCATCAGTTTAGTGGATCCACACCATCTATTGTTGCTATCCTTGGTAAGGTATTAGCATCTTTCAAATTGGGGTTACAAGTTGGACCATGATTTGCTTAGATTGGGGTATGACAGATATTATTAGCTCCCACAGTCCTCATTTTATTTTTTGTTTATGTTCAATTCAGGTTTTCTTGAACAAGTAGTTAAATATTCAGTTATTCGGTATTTCGTTTTATCCAGCACACATTTATACTTGGTTTTGTATTTAGTTTACCTATTCATACGTTCATGTCAATTTATGTTAGACAGTTTCCCATCTCACATACTCAGTACATTCAAAGTACTGATCGCATACTTTCTCGCATTATATTGTCTTATAATATAGGTTTGAATGCTTAATACCCAGACCACCCTTAGCACATTCATTGCCACATTTAACAATAAATTTTGGTGAATCCTTATCATTCAAGGACTAATTATTAGGCTTTATTTCCTTTTCAAATTATTTCAGTTTTATTAAGTTGGAGTTAGTTGGGGGTTTGTTCCAACAACTCATTGTATTCAGAGGATTTCAGACAAATATTTGGATTTCTAGTTTATCAGTTTGTCAGACAGTTCTATTTCCATTTTTGATTGATATTTTATTTTATATTATTGCTTCTACCAGTTATTTTAGTTAGCTTTTGCCCAATGTTTTTTTTACTTTATTTATTATTCTCATGTATGCCAAGCCATGGGTTAGCTTGGGGTCACGAGCACCGTGTTACAACTATGGAGTAGTCTTGGATTATGACAAAATTGGTATCAAAGCAATGGGTTTGAAGTGTCCTAAGGTGTATGAAAGCCATGGTAAGTAGAGTCTTATTCATGGGCGTGAAGCGTGCCACACTTATGGGCAATAGGCTAAGTACTTTTTTACAAAAGTTACACTTCTTTCATGATTCATGTCGTGTGATAGAGTGTGAACTCTATTAAAATTTCTCTTCTACTTTGTCCTTTATCCATTTACAAAAAATGCCTCCTAAGAGAACCTACGAAAGAAAGAATGGGAATCAACAAGCACCACCGTCAGTTTCCAAAGACCCTCTGAATAAGTAGGTCTCTATGCTAAGTTTATGGCTGCTTTCCTAGCGATGGCCCAATCCATGACTGCTCAAAATAACCAGCAGACTATTGCCCCAGCCAAACCAGTAGTGAATACAATGATGGCTAAAATTTGGGATTTTACTTAGATGAATTTGCCAGCGTTCTTTGGGTCTAAGTTGGAGAAAGATCAGCAAGAGTTCTTAGATAGTGTCCAAAAAGTGATTGACATTATGGGTATCACTTTGAGTGGATGTGATGATTTGGCAGCTTACCAACTGCAAGGAGTGGCTCATAGTTGGTATAAGCAGTAGAAAGAAGATAGAGGTGTAGAGAGAGGGCCAGTAGAGTGGGATGAGTTTACTGCTATATTTTTTGAAAGGTTCTTTCCTCTTGAGTTATGGAAAGCTAAGGTACAAGATTTCATCAATATAAAGTAGGGCAGTATGATAATTAGGAGTATTCTCTTAAGTTTACTCAGTTGGTAAGGTATACTCCAACTATAGTGGTCAATTCTAGGGGTCGAATGAGGAAGTTTGTGTCTAGTATTTCTAAGTATGGTTAAGGAGTGTAGAAATACCATGTTGGTTAAGGAGATATATCTCTCCTGGTTGATAGTTCATGCATAACAGATAAAAAAAAAGATTAGGGATAGGGAAAGGGAAAAAAGAGGGCCAAAACTGGTGGCTTTAATTTCTCTTAACTGAGGTCAGATGTTGGGAATCGCTCTCTATTTCTTCAAAATTTTTTAGTACCATCTACATCTTCTTCCAATTCTCTAGTGCCCAAGTTTATATAAGATACTCGTGATAGGGCGTCAGGCTCTAAGTCCCAGGGTAGCATGAATAATAGTCGTACTAACCTAGTTTGTAGGAGGTATGGTAAGAATAATACGGATGAGTGAATGGCTGGTAGTGATGATAATTCAGGCCATAGGATAAAAGAGTGTCTAGTGGTTGCGTATAAGGGTAAGGATGTTCGTCAGCAGGGTCAGACAAACTCTGCAGCAGTTTCAATAGGTCGCCTGACTCAGTAGGGTGCCACCTCTAGTGCAACTAGTGCAAAATGTCAGAATAGGCTTTATTCCCTTCAGACTAGATAGGATCAGGAGGGTTCTCCTGATGTGGTTATTGGTATGTAACAAGTTTTTCCCTTCACGTGTATGCATTATTAGATCCTGGAGACACACTCTCCTTCTTGACTCCCTATATAGCCATAGATTTTGGTGTCAGCCCAAAAATACTTATATAATCCTTCTTAGTTTCTACCCTAGTCTGTAGTTCTTTCACAGCCAGATGGGTGTATAGAAATTGGCAAGTCACAGTATCCCAAAAAGTCACTTCAACCAATCTTGTGGACTTAAACATGACTAATTTTGATATTATTCTTGGCATGGATTGACTCCACTCTTTCTATGCCTCAGTTGACTGTAGAAATAAAATAGTTAGTTTCAATTTCCCAATGAGCCAGTTCTAGAATGGAGGGGTAGCACCTCATTTCCTATAGGTCGGTTCATCTCTTTCTTTAAGGCAAGGATAATAATTTCCAAGGGGTGCATCGATCATCTTATTCGAGTCAAAGACTCATGTTCTAAATTTTTGAGTCTTGAGTCAGTTTCAATAGTGAAGGAATTTCTTGATGATCTGCCCGAAGTTACTCTCAAGAGGGAAATTGACTTCAGAATAGATCTCCTTCATGATACCCAACCTATTTCAATTCCACCTTATAGAATGGCTATAACCGAGCTTAAAGAATTGAAAGAGCAATTGAAAGATCTCTTGGAAAAGGGTTTTATCAGGATGAGTATCACTCCATGTGGTGATATAGTTCTATTTGTATGTATGAAAGAGGGTTCTCTCAGAATATGTATGTAACACTCTGATTTTCTGAACCAAAATGCTACACCGTGCTCATGACCCTAAAGGACCACAAGCTAACCCATGACTGATATCTGTACCTGCATAATAATACCAAAACAAGTCATAACTACTAAAAATAATGAGATCTGAATATCTAATCTGACATATAGTCTGAAAGCCTCTGACTGAACTGAATAAGGAGTTGAAGGAACATGTCTCCAACTAACTCCATTTAGCAACTAAATAGTAAATATAGCAATAATCATATCATCCTCGAATGAGGACTCACTGCCAACTCTGAACACTGGAATGCTACTATTGATTTGGAGCTCGTGCCTCTGAACCTATGGTGTAACATAAGAGAAAGCACCATAGCACAAATCCATTAGTACGTCTGAATGTACTGAGTATATGAGTGAGGTAGGCTAAATTCAAAGGGTTATATACATGAACAATGCAGACTAATATGAATGTGAGAATACATACATGCATACATAACTGTAACTAAACTCGTGGAGATACTGACTACTGAGTCTGACTACTGAAAATATGAGTGTACTGATATTGAGATACTAAATAGATGAATGACTATTTTTGATAGTTCGAATTATGAAAAACTGGTCTGGTTGACTGTGTGTGACAGTCCTGAAGCTGAATACTGATATCATGAATTCTAATAACTGATATGACTGATACATGAGTTCAAAATATTGATTTAACTGATATAACTGTGATGATCGACCTAATCGATGTAACTGATACTGAGCGACTGTATCTGATAGTCTAAGTTCTGATGGAACTATCTGAGTTCTGTTTTATATGGAGTAACTGAATTTGAGATCAGTCCTATCTAGTGGGTGATCTTTAAATCTCATGATTCTAATACTGTTTAACTATAGTTGAGATCAGTCCTGCCTAATGGGTGATCTTAAAGTCTATTTATAATGATAAGGGTTGATTGTCTCTAACAGTACTAAATTTGTACTACTGAAACTGTGAGATGCATTCATCTAACCGACATGCCCAAAGCTAAGCTAACTGGGTTCCAATCTCTGCCCTGACTGGAAGGGTGTAAGTACTGCGCCACCAGTAAAGACATCTGCTGTGGAGTCATTCCTAATCTAGCGGGTGACTCTTGGGATCAGTCCTATACATATAAATGTTTTAACGGGTGACCCCTGAGTATGTCAGTCCAATCTAACGAGTGACATCTCGTACCTATGCTGGCTACATAGTTCTGGAACTTAGGGATTGCTTCTAAGGATCTCAGTCCTAATCTAGCGGGTGAGTCCCAATCCCTAGGCTCACTCGGTGTTGAATCCTATTCCCATCTGAACGACACTAAACTAAATAACTGGGCTGAACTGAATAACTGAATTGAACTGATTAGCTGAACTGATACTGATTAACTAGACTGATACTAGTGGTATTGTTTAGCGGAGCTAAACTAAGTTTACTGGATTCCGATGACTAACGGAATATACTAAGTTCTGAGGACTGGTTGAGATTACTGAAATTACTGAGATTGACTTGAAATACTGAGGTTACAGATATTACTGAGTACTAAGATCACTGAGATTATTGAACTATT
This sequence comes from Capsicum annuum, assembly GCF_002878395.1. Classification (NCBI taxonomy): domain Eukaryota; kingdom Viridiplantae; phylum Streptophyta; class Magnoliopsida; order Solanales; family Solanaceae; genus Capsicum; species Capsicum annuum. The sequence continues at coordinate 200,547,518 of NC_061113.1, forward strand.
GAGATTACTGAGGCTACTGGATTTTGCTGAGTCACATGACTGACTGAATTCTATAGATCATGGCTTGACTGAGAGTATCGTGATAACATGACATGGATCTAGGCACATATCTATATTTTCGGGTACGAATACCCCCAGGACTCAACGGAAGGAAACTGACACAGCATGACTGACTTGGTCATAAGATTGGAGTCCATAATTCACATTGTCATAGGTAGGGGATATTATACTTCATGTAGTTCTTTAACATATTAAGCATGGTAGGGAGTGCATAGATATATTTCATGTACATATAGTATATCTCCATTATCATACATGTTTCATACCACAGCAATAGCAACACATCAATAGCATGGAATTTATATTGAAGTATATAGCTAACATGGACTTGTCATTTAGATATCATGGAACCATGTAAACATGAATTTCTAGCATTCTAAGAATTTTATCAAACACCTAGCATACATAATATTGACCATAGGTGTACTTAACAAATTTAGAAATCTTGAACCACCCAAATTCATGGGTTTCCAACTAACCTATTCACATGATTCATGAAAAATACATCAAGACACAACCTTGAATCCAAACAACAATCATTAACATGAATATAGTCATAAAACAATAAGGAAATCACAATTTATAATTTAAAACATGATTCTTGAGCTCCATGGATGAAAGGGACCCATGGATTAACACTACGCATACCTTAGATTAAGAATTCGTGAAGATTGACGGCGAAATTTCCTTGAAATAGAATTTTCTATGAAAACCCTAGGGCTTGTTCTTGAGAGTTTTGCTCTTGAGAGAAAACCCTAATCTTGTGGTTGAGAGTGTATGAGAGAGCTTTTTGAGATTTTTAAGTAAAGAGAATGGATGATAATACTCTCCTTGAGGGTTATAAGTCATAGAAAGAGAAGGAAAAAGACCAAAATACCCTTACTAAAATGTCCCTCAATTGCTGGAAAAATATACTTGATGCCATTCGTGACAGGCCGTCATGAATGGTCGTTACAAAAGGGGTCCAAATTCTTGATTTTCTGCCTAGGTCTGACATTGTCATCAGAAATGTCATCAAAATGTAACGACGTCGTCAAAAAGGTCGTCAGAAATGCGATAGCCCATCAGTAACGTCGTCACCATTTTCCAGCTTGACATGCTGGAATAAAATAGGGATAACTCTTTGCTCGGATATCGGATTTAGGAGAAATTGGTATCGTTGGAAATATAATTCAAAGATATTTCATTTTATATATATTAAATCACCCAGTTCGTTATATACAATGAGTTATGATCAATTGAAGTTAACTCAAGTTTTGACACTCATTGAAACTTCAATGATAGGAATGCTTTCAAATTGTACTTGAGTTAGCTGACCTCTATGATCTAAATTCATGCTAAAATAGATTTTCACACTACATAGTTGATTAACAAACTAAATATATATTGGATTTGAGGATTTTGAAACATCCACGCATAGGAATTGACGGATTTTCACTCTAGTCCAAAATGTGGGGTATTACAATATCTCCTCCTTGGGAACATTCATCCTCAAATAAACTGCCTGAGATGAGAGAAAAGGCAACTTAGATGAATATATAACATGAATGACTGATCATGATTTCACGGCTAACATGACAGAAAACTGAGTATATCATACTGTACATGCATATCTGATGCATGAGTAGCTGATTTATGAATGTAGGACTGAGTGCTCCAATAAACTGAGTTTCTCAAACTGAGAAAGCATGTCTGATGCTTAACTGATAAGTTGAATCCATGCATATCTGATGCATGATTATATGACTAACATGATACGTGAATGCATGACTGAAAGTACTGATAAGCTGACTACGCATATCTGATGCGTGAATACATAACTGAATTGACTCACGAACATGCAAATGAACATGAAATGGTAAAGGCACTAAGATTGAATTGAAACATAAGAACATGACTGAGTCTACTATGTGACATATGGACTGAACATCATTAATTGAACCGAACCTCTGAATTTTTGACTTACAGTTGAGGTCTACCTTGAAGGTCAACTTATGAGTACCCTCTATTCTAGACTAAATTTGTTATGCAAGGAGAAATTGAAGGATCTAAGGCATGAGAGCATTAAGAGAAAGTGGGGTATCTGCCCCTTGGGTTGGACGCTATGTCCCTCTAAGAACGCTTACCTTCCGGAGTTACTGGGTGATGCACAGGGCATCTACGAACTAGATTATAACTAAACTTTAGGAGTCTGAAACTTATGCATGATGCATGAGATGAACTAAACTTGAAACTACTAGGAGATTCTACCTTGAAATAGTTACATTCTCTGAGATTTTGAATAGCATGAATTGATGCAAGGATGAGAAAACAAGCTATACAAATCTAACTTCTCACTCGCACGATATGAATACTTAAAGAAGGGAAACTATTCCTAAAACATCTCATAGCCTCCTACACATAAGTGTGGTGCACAATACACGCATGTAAAAGACTTTACTAGATGTGGCTTTCAGAGTTTCTAGGACTCTATTGAACCTTAGGCTCTGATACCAAGCTTGTAACACCCCAATTTTCTAAACCGAAATGCTATACGGTGATCATGACCCCAAAGGACCACAATCTAACCCATGACTATTATCTGTACCTGTATACTGCATAATATATCATAAAATGTGGAAATATGAATATAAAAGGCCATATGGTTTGAACTGAATAAATGTCTAATAACAAAATGTCTGAAAAAGGTATAACAATACCAAAACAAGTCATAAATACTGAAAATAATGAGATCTAAATATCTAATCTGACATGAAGTCTGAAAGCCTCTAACTAAACTGAATAACGAGTTGAAGGAACATGTCTCAAACTAACTCCATCCAGCAGCTGAATAGTAAATGTAGCAATAATCATATCGTTCTCGAATTAGAAGGACTTATTGCTAACTTTGAACACTAGAATACTACTGCTGATCTGGAGCTCGTGCCTCTGAACCTATGGTGTAACATAAGAGAAAGAACCATAGCACAAATGCATCAGTACGTCTGAATGTACTGAGTATACGAGTGAGGTAGGCTAAATACAAATGGTTATATGCATGAACAATACTAACTAATATGAATGCGAGAATACATACATGCATAGATAACGGTAACTGAACTCATGGAGATACTGACTACTGATTCTGAATACTCACAACATGAGTGTACTGATACTGAGATACTAAATAAATGAATGACTATTTTTGACAGTTTGAATTATGAAGAACTGGTCTAGTTGACTGTGTCTGACAGTCCTGAAGCTGAATACTGATATCATGAATTCTGATAACTGATATGACTGATACATGAGTTTAGAAAACTAATATAAATGATATAACTGTGATGATCGGCCTAAGCGATGTAACTGATATTGAGCGACTGTATTTGACAGTCTTAAGTTCTATTTTATATAGAGTAACTGAATTTGAGATCAGTACTGTCTAGCGGGTGATCTTTAAATCTGATGATTCTGATACTGTTTAACTATAGATGAGATCAGTCCTGTCTAATGGGTGATCTTGAAGTCTATTTATAATGATGAAGATTGATTATCTCTAACAGTACTAAATCTGTACTACTGAACTGAGTTGACTGTATCTGACAGTCCTAAATCTGTAACTGAAACTGTGGGATGTATTCATCTAACCGACATGCCCCAAGCTAAGCTGACTGGAGCCCAATCTTCGCCCTGACTTAAAGTGTATCTGTACCGCACTACCAGTAAAGACATCTGCTGTGGAGTCAGTCCTAATCTAGCGGGTGACTCCTAAGATCAGTACTATACATATAAATGTGCTAACGGGTGACCCCTGAGTATGTTAATTCTTTCTAACGGGTGACATCTCGTACCTATGATGGCTACGTCGTTCTTGAACTTAGGGATTGCTTCTAAGGATCTCAGTCCTAATCTAGCGGGTGAGTCCCCATCCCTAGGCTCACTCGGTGTTGAATCCTATTCCCATCTAAAATACACTAAACTAAATAATTGGGATGAACTGAATAACTGAACTGAACTGATTAGCTGAATTAATACTGATTAACTAGACTGATACTAGTAGTATTGTTTAGCGGAGCAAAACTAAGTTTACTGGATTTCGATGATTGTCGGAATGTACTGAGTTCTGAGCATTGGTTGAGAGTACTAAAATTACTGAGATTGACTTTGAATACTGAGGTTACAGATATTACTGAGTACTGAGATCACTGAGATTACTGAACTACTAAGTTTACTAAGGTTATTGGATTTTGCAGAGTCACATGACTAACTGAATTCTATAGATCATGGCTTGACTGTGAGTATCATGATAACATGACATGGCTCTAGGCACAAAACTATATTTTTGGGTACAAATACCTCCAGGACTCGATGGAAGAAAACTAACACAACATGACTGACTTGATCATAAGATTGGAGTCCACAATTCACATTGTCATAAGTAGGGGATATTATACTTCATGTAGTTCTTCAACATCTTAAGCATGGTAGGGAGTGAATGGAAATATTTCATGTACATATAGTATATATCCATTATCATACATGCTTCATACCACAATAATAGAAACACATCAATAGCATGAAATTTATATTGAAGTATATAGCTAACATGGACTTGTCATTTAGATATCATAGAACCATGTAAACATGAATTTCTAGCATCCTAAGCATTTTATCAAACATCTTGCATGCATAATTTTGAGCATAGGTGTACTTAACAAATTTAGAAATCTAATACCACCCAAATTCATGGGTTTCTAACTAACTTATTCACATGATTCATGAAAAACACATCAAGACATAACCTTGAATCCAAACAGCAATGATTAACATGAAAATAGTCATAAAACAATAAGAAAATCATAATTTATAATTTAAAACATGGTTCTTGAGCTCCATGGATGAAAGGGACCCATGGATGAACACTACGCATACCTTAGATTAAGAATTCGTGAAGATTGATGGTGAAATTTCCTTAAAATATACTTTTCTATGAAAACCCTAGGGCTTGTTCTTAAGAGTTTTGATCTTGAGAGAAAACCCTAATCTTGTGGTTGAGAGCGTATGATAGAGCTTTTTGATATTTGTAGCTAAAAAGAATGGAAGATAGTACGCTCCTTGAGGGTTATAAGTCGAGGGAAGTGAAGGAAAAAGATCAAAATACCCTTACTAAAACGTCCCTCAATTGTTGGAAAAATATACTTGACGCCATCCGTGATTGGTCGTCAGGTCCGTGATAGGCCATCATGAATGGTTGTCACAAAAGGGGTCCAAATTCTTGATTTTCTGCACAGGGCTGACGATGTTATCAGAAATGTCATCAAAATATGACGACATCATCAAAAAGGTCATCAGAATTGTGATAGCTCGTTAGAAACGTCGTCACTGTTTTCTAGCTTGACATGCTGGAATAAATTGGGGATAACTCTTTGCTTAGATATCGGATTTAGGAGAAATTAGTATCGTTTGAAAGCTAATTAAAATATATTTTCTTTGATATATAGTAAACCACCAGTTCGTCATATACAACGAGTTATGGTCGATTGAAGTTGACCTAAGTATTGACGCTCACTAAAACTTGAACTATAGGAAAGCTCTTAACTTGTGCTTGAGTTAGAGGACTTATATGATCTAAATTCATGCTCAAATAGATTTCCACACTACATAGTTGACGAACACACTAAATTTATATAGGATTTGAGGCTTTTGAAACATCGACGCATAGGAATTAATGGATTTTCATTCTAGTCCAAAATGTGGGGTATTACAATATCTCCCCCTTGGGAACATTCGTCCGCGAATGAACTGGATGATATGAGAGAAAAGACAACTTACACGAATAAATAGCATGAATTACTGATCATGATTTTATGGCTGACATGACTGAAAATTGAGCATATCATATTGTACATGCATATCTCATGCATCGGTAGCTGATTTATGAATGTGGGACTGAGTGTTCCGATAAACTGAGTTTCTCAAACTGAGAATGCATATTTGATGCTTAACTAATAAGTTAAATCTATGCATATCTGATGCATGATTATATGACTGACATGATACGTGAATGCATGACTGAAAGTACTGATAAGCTGACCACGCATATCTGATGAGTGAATACATGACTGAACTGACTCACGAACATGCAACTGAACATGCAATGGTAAAGGCACTAAGATTGAACTGAAATATGAAAACATGACTGATTCTACTATGTGACATATGGACTGAACATCATGAATTAAACTGAACCTCTGAATTCTTGACTTACAGTTGAGGTCTAACTTGAAGATCAACTTATGAGTACCCTCTATTCTAAACTAAATTCGTTATGCAAGGAGAAATTGAAGGATCTAAGGCATGAGAGCATTATGAGAAACTGGGGTATCTCCCCCTTGGGATGGACGCTATGTCCCTCTAAGAACGCTTACCTTACTGAGATACTCGGTGATGCACAGGGAATCTACGAACTAGATTATAACTAAACTTTGGGAGTCTGAAACTTATGCGTGATGCATGAGATGAACTAAACTTGCAACTACTAGGAGGTTCTACCTTAAAATAGTTACATTCTCTGAGATTTTGGATAGCATGAATAGATGCAAGGATGAGAAAACAAGCTATTCAAATCTGACTTCTCACTGGCACGACATGAATACTGAAAGAAGGGAAACTATTCCTAAAACATCTCATAGTCTCCTGTACATATGTGTGGTGCACAATACAAACATGTACAAGACTCTACTAGATGCGGCTTTCAGACTTTATAGGACTCTATTAAATCTTAGGCTCTGATACCAAGCTTGTAACACCCCGATTTTCTGAACCAAAATGCTACACGGTGCTCGTGATCCCGAAGGACCACAATCTAACCCATGACTGATATCTATACCTGTATACTTCATAATATATCATAAAATATGGAAACATGAACATGAAAGGCTATAAGGTTTGAACTGAATAAACGTCTGATAACAAAATGTCTGAAAAAGGTATAACAATACCAAAACAAGTCATAAATACTAAAAATAATAAGATCTGGATATCTAATATGACATCAAGTCTGAAAGCCTCTAACTGAACTGAATAACGAGTTGAAGGAACATGTCTACAACTAACTCCATTTAGCAACTAAATAGTAAATATAGCAATAATCATATCGTCCTTGATTGAGAAGGACTCACTGCCAACTCTGAACACTGGAATGCTACTGCTGATCAGGAGCTCGTGCCTCTGAACCTATGGTGTAACATAAGACAAATCACCATAGCGCAAATGCGTTAGTACGTCTGAATGTAATGAGTATAAGAGTGAGGTAGGCTAAATACAAAGGGTTGTATACATGAACAATACTGACTAATATGAATGTGAGAATACATACATGCATACATAATTGTAAGTGAACTCGTAGAGATACTAACTACTGAGTCTAAATACTCACAATATGAGTGTACTGATACTGAGATACTGAATAGATGAACGACTATTTTTGATAGTTCAAATTATGAAGAACTGATCTAGTTGACTGTGTCTGACAGTCCTGAATCTGTATACTAATATCATGAAATCTGATAACTGATATGACTGATACATGAGTCCAGAAAACTAATATAATTGATATAACTATGATGATCAGCCTAACTGATGTAACTATTACTGAGCGAATGTATCTAATAGTCTAAGTTCTGGTAGAACTATCTGAGTTCTATTTTATATAGAGTAACTGAATCTGAGATCAGTATTATCTAGCGGCTGATCTTTAAATCTGATGTTTCTAATACTGTTTAACTATAGTTGAGATCAGTCCTGTCTAATGGGTGATCTTGAAGTCGATTTGTAATGATAAAGATTGATTGTCTCTAACATTACGAAATCTGTACTACTAAACTGAGTTGACTGTATCTGACAGTCCTAAATCTTTAACTAAAACTGTGGGATGTATTCATCTAATTTACATGCCCCAAGCTAAGCTGACTGGAGTCCAATCTCTGCCCTGACTGAAAGAGTGTCAGTACCACGCCACTAGTAAAGACATCTGTTGTAGAGTCAGTCCTAATCTAGCAGGTGACTCTTGGGATCAGTACTATACATATAAATGTGCTAACGGGTGACCCCTGAGTATGTTAATTCTTTCTAACAGGTGACATCTCGTGCCTATGATGGCTACGTAGTTCTTGAACTTAGGGATTACTTCTAAGGATCTCAGTCCTAATCTAGCGGGTGAGACCCCATCCCTAGGTTCACTTGCTGCTGAATCCTAATCTCATATAAAAGACACTGAACTAAATAACTGGGCTAAACTGAATAACTGAACTGAACTGAACTGATTAGCTGAACTGAACTGATTAGTTGAACTGATACTGATTAATTAGACTGATACTAGTGGTATTGTTTAGTGGAGCTAAACTAAGTTTACTGGATTTCGATGACTGACGGAATGTACTGAGTTCTTAGGATTGGTTTAGAGTACTAAAATTACTGAGATTGACTTTGAATAATGAGGTTACAGATATTACTAAGTACTGAGATCACTGAGATTACTGAACTACTGAGATTACTGAGGTTACTGGATATTACTGAGTCCCATGACTGACTGAATTCTATAGATCATGGCTTGACTGAGAGTATCGTGATAACATGACATGGCTCTAGGCACAAAACTATATTTTTGGGTACGAATACCTCCAGGACTCTATGGAAGAAAACTGACACACCATGAATGACTTAATCGTAAGATTGGAGTCCACAATTTACATTGTCATAAGTAGGGGATATTATACTTCATGTAGTTCTTCAACATCTTAAGCATGGTAGGGAGTGCATGGAATTATTTCATGTACATATAGTATATATCCATTATCATAAATGCTTCATACCACAACAATAGCAACATATCAATAGCATGGAATTTATATTGAATTATATAGCTAACATGGACTTGTCATATAGATATCATGGAACCATATAAACATGAATTCCTAGCATCCTAAGCATTTTATCAAACACCTTGCATGCATAATATTGGGCATACGTGTAAGTAACAAATTTAGAAATTTTGAACCACCAAAATTCATGGGTTTCCAACTAACCTATTTACATAATTCATGAAAAACACATCAAGACATAACCTTGAATCCAAACAACAATGATTAACATGAAAATAGTCATAAAACAACAAGGAAATCACAATTTGTAATTTAAAACATGGTTCTTGAGCTCCATGGATGAAAGGGACCCATGGATGAACACTACGCATACCTTAGATTAAGAATTCGTGAAGATTGACGGCAAAATTTCCTTGAAATAGACTCTTCTATGAAAACTCTAGGGCTTGTTCTTGAGAGTTTTGATCTTGAGAAGAAACCCTAATCTTGTTGTTGAGAGTGTATGATAGAGCTTTTTGAGATTTTTAGCTAAAGAGAATGGAAGATAATACTCTCCTTTAGGGTTATAAGTCATGGGAAGTGAAGGAAAAATATCAAAATACCTTTACTAAAACGTCCCTCAATTGCTGGAAAAATATACGACACCATTCGTGATAGGCCGTAGGTCTGTGATAGGCCATCATGAATGGTCATCACATAAGGGGTCCAAATTCTTGATTTTCTGCCCAGGGCTGACGATGTCATTAGAAATGTTGTCAGAATGGAACGACTTCATCAAAAAGGTCATCAGAAACGTGATAGCCCATTTGAAACGTCGTCACTATTTTCCAGCTTGACATGCTGGAGTAAAATGGGGATAACTCTTTGCTTCGATATTGGATTTAGGTGAAATTGGTATCATTGGAAAGATAATTAAAATAGATTTCCTCTGATATATTTTAAACCATTAGTTCATCATATACAATAAGTTATAGTCGATTGAAGTTGACTCAAATTTTGACGCTTACTAAAACTTGAACGATAGGAAAGCTTTCAACTTGTACTTGAGTTAGGGGACTTATATGATCTAAATTCATGCTCAAATAGATTTCCACACTACATAGTTGATTAACACACTAAATTTATATAAGATTTGAGGCTTTTGAAATATCCATGCATAGGAATTGATGGATTTTCATTCTAGTCCAAAATATGGGGTATTATAATAGATCCCCCTTGGGAACATTCGTCCTCAAATGAACTGGCTGAGATGAGAGAAAAGACAACTTACATGAATATATAGCATGAATGACTGATCATGATTTCATGGCTGACATGACTGAAAATTGAGCATATCATATTGTACATGCATATCTCATGCATGGGTAGCTGATTTATGAATGTAGGACTGAGTGTTCTGATAAACTGAGTTTCTCAAATTGAGAATGCATATCTGATTCTTAACTAATAAGTTAAATCCATGCATATCTGATGCATGATTATATGACTGACATGATACGTGAATGCATAACTGAAAGTACTGATAAGATGACCACGCATATCTGATGCGTGAATACATGACTGAACTGACTCACGAACATGCAACTTAACATGCAATGGTAAAGGCACTAAGATTGAACTAAAACATAAGAACATGATTGATTCTACTACGTGACATATGGACTGAACATCATGAATTGAATTGAACCTCTGAATACTTGACTTACAACTGAGGTCTAACTTAAAGGTCAACTTATGAGTACCCTTTATTCTAGACTGAATTCATTAGACAAGGAGAAATTGAAGGATCTAAGGCATAAAAGCATTACGAGAAAGTGGGGTATCTCCCCCTTGGGATGCTATGTCCCTCTAAGAATGCTTACCTTACAGAGATACTGGGTGATGCACAGGGCATCTAAGAACTAGATTATAACTAAACTTTGTGAGTTTGAAACTAATGCATGATGCATGAGATGAACTAAACTTGCAACTACTAGGAAGTTCTACCTTGAAATAGTTACAATCTCTGAGACTTTGGATAGCATGAATAGATGCAAGGATGAAAAATAAGCTATACAAATCTGACTTCTCACTGGCACGACATGAATACTGAAAGAAGGGAAACTATTCCTAAAATATCTCATAGCCTCCTGTACATAAGTGTGGTGCACCACACACGCATATACAAGACTCTACTAGATGCGGCTTTCAGACTTCGTAGGAATTTATTGAACCTTAGGCTCTGATACCAAGTTTGTAATACCCTGATTTTCTAAACCAGAATGCTACACGATGGTCATGACCCCGGAGGACCACAAGCTAACCCATGACTGATATCTGTACTTGTATACTGCATAATATATCATAAAATATGGAAACATGAACATGAAAGGCCATAAGGTTTAAATTGAATAAATATCTGATAACAAAATATCTGAAAAAGGTATAACAATACCAAAACAAATCATAAATACTGAAAATAATGAGATCTGAATATCTAATCTGACATATAGTCTGAAAGTCTCTAACTGAACTGAATAAAAAGTTGAAGGAAAATGTCTCCAACTAACTCCATCTAGCAACTGAGTAGTAAATATAGCAATAATTATAGTGTCCTCAAATGAGAAGGACTCACTGCCAACTTTGAACACTGGAATGCTACTGCTGATCTGGAGCTCGTGCCTCTGAACCTATGGTGTAACATAAGAGAAAGCACCATAGCACAAATGTGTCAGTACATCTAAATGTACTGAGTATACGAGTGAGGTAGGCTAAATGCAAAGGGTTATATGAATGAACAATACTGACTAATATGAATGCGAGAATGCATACATGCATACATAACTGTAACTAAACTCATGGAGATACTGACTACTGAGTTTGAATACTCATAACATAAGTGTACTGATACTGAGATACTGAATAGATGAATGACTATTTCTGACAGTTTGAATTATGAAGAACTGGTCTGGTTGACTGTGTTTGATAGTCCTAAAGCTAAATACTGATATTATGAATTCTGATAACTGATATGACTGATACATAAGTTCAGAAAACTAAAATAACTGATATAATTATGATGATTAGTCTAATCGATGTACCTGATACTGAGCGACTGTATTTGACAGTCTATGTTTTGATAGAACTATCTGAGTTCTATTTTATATGGAGTAACTGAATCTGAGATCAGTCCTATCTAGTGGCCGATCTTTAAATCTGATGATTCTAATACCGTTTAACTATAGATGAGATCAGTCCTGTCTAATGGGTGATCTTGAAGTCTATTTATAATGATAAGGATTGATTGTCACTAATAGTACTGAATCTGTAATACTGAACTAAGTTGACTGTATCTGTCAGTCCTGTATCTATAACTGAAACTGTGGGATGTATTCATCTAACTGACATGCCCCAAGCTAAGCTGACTGGGTTCCAATCTCTGCCATGACTAGAAGGGTGTCAGTATCGCGCCACCAGTAAAGACATCTGCTGGAGTCAGTCCTAATCTAGTGGGTGGTTCCCAGGATCAGTCCTATACATATAAATATGCTAAAGGGTGACCCCTGAGTATGTCAGTCCTATCTAAAAGTGACATCTCGTACCTACGCTGGCTACGTAGTTCTGAAACTTAGGGATTGCTTCTAAGGATCTCAGTCCTAATCTAGCGGGTGAGTCCCCATCTCTAGGTTCACTCGGTGCTGAATCCTACTCCCATATGAAAGACACTGAACTAAATAACTGGACTGAACTGAATAACTGAATTGAATTGATTAGCTGAACTGATACTGATTAACTAGACTGATACTAGTGGTATTTTTTAGCGGAGCTAAACTAAGTTTACTGGACTTCGATGACTGAAGGAATGTACTGAGTTCTGAGGACTGGTTGAGAGTACTAAAATTACTGAAATTGACTTTGAATATTGAGGTTACAGATATTACTTAGTACTGAGATCACTGAGATTACTGAACTACTGAGATTACTGAGGTTACTGGATTTTTTGAGTCACATGACTGACTGAATTCTATAGATCATGGCTTGACTGAGAGTATCATGATAACATGATATGGCTCTAGGCACAAAACTATATTTTCGGGTACGAATACCCCCAGGACTCAATGGAAGGAAACTGACAAAACATGACTAACTTGATCATAAGATTGGAGTCCACAATTCACATTGTCATAAGTAGGGGATATTATACTTCATATAGTTCTTCAACATCTTAAGCATGGTAGGGAGTGCTTGGCTATATTTCATGTACATATAGTATATCTCCATTGTTATACATGCTTCATACCACAACAATAGAACCACATCAATATCATGGAATTTATATTGAAGTATATAGCTAACATGGACTTGTCATTTAGATATCATAGAACCATGTAAACATGAATTTCTAGCATCCTAAGCATTTTATCAAACACCTTGCATGCATAATATTGAGCATAGGTGCACTTAACAAATTTAGAAATCTTGAACCACCCTAATTCATGGGTTTCCAACTAACCTATTCACATGATTCATGAAAAACACATCAAGATACAACCTTGAATCCAAACAACAATCATTAACATGAATATAGTCATAAAACAACAAGGAAATCACAATTTATAATTTAAAACATGATTCTTGAGCTCCATGGATGAAAGGGACCCATGGATGAACACTACGCATACCTTAGATTAAGAATTCATAAAGATTGACAGCAAAATTTCCTTGAAACAGACTCTTCTATGAAAACCCTACGGCTTGTTCTTGAGAGTTTTGATTTTGAGATGAAACCCTAATCTTGTGGTTGAGAGTGTATGAGAGAGCTTTTTGAGATTTTTAGCTAAAGAGGATGGAAGGTAATACTCTCCTTGAGGGTTATAAGTCATGGGAAGTAAAGGAAAAAGAACAAAATACCCTTACTAAAATATCCCTCAATTGCTGAAAAAATATACTTGACGCCATCCGTGACAGGCCGTCAGGTCCATGATAGGCCGTCATGAATGGTCATCACAAAAGAGGTCCAAATTCTTGATTTTATGCTCAGGGCTGACGATGTCATCAGAAATGTCGTCAGAATGTGATGACATCATCAAAAAGGTCGTCAGAAACGTGATAGCCCGTCAGAAACGTCGTTACCGTTTTGCAGCTTGACATGATGGAATAAAATAGGGATAACTCTTTCCTCCAATATCGGATTTAGGCAAAATTGGTATTGTTGGAAAGATAATTCAATGAGATTTCATTTAATATATGGTAAACCACCCATTTCTTCATATACAACAAGTTATGGTCGATTGAAGTTGATCCAAGTTTTGACGCTCACTAAATCTTGAACGATAGGAAAGCTTTCAACTTGTACTTGAGTTAGGGGGCCTCTATGATTTAAATTCATTCTCAAATAGATTCCCACAGTACATAGTTGATGAAAACACTAAATTTATATAGGATTTGAGGCTTTTGAAACATTAACGCATAGAAATTAACAGATTTTCATTCTAGTCCAAAATGTGGGGTATTACAGTGTATTGACTACCATCAGTTAAATAAAGTCACAATCAAGAATAAGTATCCTATCCCCAAGATTGATGACTTGTTTGACCAACTTTAGGGTGCATACTATTTCTTTAAGATAGACCTGAAATCCGGCTATCATCAGCTTAGAGTCAGAAAGTGTGACATCCCGAAAACAACTTTCAGGACTCGATATGGTCCTTTTAAATTACTAGTTACTATAATTCATCAAATTATAATTACTACAAAGATTCATCAATAAAAGTAATAGTAGTAATAATAATAATAGTAATAATAATAATAATAATAATAATAATAATAATAATAATAGTAATAGTAATAATAGTAGTAATAATAATAATAAGCATCCAGACTAAAGGCTAATTTGAGCAAAAGCCAGGTGTATTTTGGTGGGGTGCATATCACTATACAATAACGTATTATGCAGATGTTTGAATATGAGAAAGGTGATCTACCATTCAAGTATTTAGGGATGTATTTTTCATAAAAATACTCACCATATCACGGTGCATGCCTCTGGTAAATAAGATAATAGCTAAAAATACAGCTTGGATGACAAATAGTCTATTATATGCTGGTAGAGTACAACTTATTAAAGCAGTATTATTTGAAGAACAAGCTTATGGGGCTTAGATATTTTTATTCCAAAGAAAATAATAACAATGATATAAGCTGCTTGTAGAAGTTATCTGTGGATAGGGAGAGGCTAATAATCTCTACGAGGGCACTAGTAGCTTGAAAGGTGTTTGTTTACCTAAAAGGGCTGGTGGACTTAACTTGTTAGATTTGAAATTTTGGAATACTAGAGCTATAGGTAAACTACTATGGGAGTTAAGTCTCAAAAAAGAGAAATAATGGATCTCTTGGACTCATACATATTACATAAAGAAGTAGCAAATTCCTACTATTCTCATTCCTGGGCAAACATCATGAATGATTCAGAAAGTTTTAAGTATGAGAAAATATGCTCACATTGTAAGGGATGAAAACAATACTGCTTCTCAGGTACTCTATAAGGGAGAATTGAAGATCTCTAAGTCGTACAATCTACTAAGAGAAGAGATTGTAAAGGTGGACCAAAGAAATCTACTACACAACAACTGTGTGAAACCCAAACATGCGTTTATATTATGGCTGTAATTGTATAAAAGATTAAAAACCAAGAATGTATTGCTGAGATGGGGAATGACTGTAAATGCTACATGTGTCCTTTGCATCATAATTCTTAAAGTGTAACTCATACGTTTTTTGAGTGCATTTTTACCAAGACAATTTGAAAAGCTATCCTAAACTGGCAACAATAAAATAGAAATCCTTCTGATTGAGAAACTGAATTTCAATGGGTGAAGAGGAATTTGAGAGGCAAAGGTGCAAGGGCAAGAATATTGAAAGCAACTTTGGCTGCAATAGTCTACTTGATTTG
The DNA here is from genome assembly GCF_002878395.1 of Capsicum annuum. Taxonomy (NCBI): domain Eukaryota; kingdom Viridiplantae; phylum Streptophyta; class Magnoliopsida; order Solanales; family Solanaceae; genus Capsicum; species Capsicum annuum. The sequence goes on from NC_061113.1 coordinate 200,563,370, forward strand.
AATGAAAAAAACAATTGAATTTTCATAATAGAATTGCTACAATAGAATTGCTACAATAGAAGCTATTATTTACCAGATTAAGCTAGGTCTTTGCATCAGAGTACAGGGAAATAGTAGACTAGCGGACCAATATTAAAAATTACTATAGATAGATTTATTTATGTGTTTGTTGTTGGATAGGAGTTTTTTTTTTTTCATTTGTGGTAGTTGAGAGAAGGGGAATATAAAATTTGGCCCCTTAGCTTTGTAATGACCTTACTTGACCATGACAATAACAACAACAACAACAACAACAATAAAAATAATAATAATAACTATAATACTAGTAACAACAACAATAATAAGAATAAGAAGAACAATAACAATAATAACATTAATAATAATAATAATAATAATAAAAATAAAAATAATAACAGTAATAACAATGACAACGACAACAACAATAGGAACAGCAGGAACAACAACAACAACTATAATGATAATATAATAATTATAATAATAGTAGTAGTATTAGTAATAATACTAATAATAATACTAACAACAACAACAACAACAACAACAATAATAATAATAATACTAATAATAATGACTATAACAATAATAATAATAGGAATAAAAATAAAAATATTACCAAAAAAAAGAAATAACAATAACAATAACAATAACTATAATAACATTAATATCAACAATAATAATAATATTAATAATAATAATAATAATTTTATTTTTTGATATTTATTTTATCTTCTATATTCTGAATTAACCTAAATGATAGGCTAAACATTTAGTGTTAAACTATAACATACTAAGCTACTAGTGTAGTATGGCATGAGTTACTTGAATAAGAATCAAATCACCTAATGATAATAAGGTTGCAAAACATAGACTTGAAGTAATAGTTTTAATTAAGGCTTCATGTCAGAGGTCCATGTGAAAGGACTGTTAGCTAGGAGGGCGTTGAAGGCTGTATTTTAGACCCGTTTTGAATCATAGCTAATGTTCCTAAGAATATCATTGAAACGACCTGGTCCTTATTTGGTATTAGAGCCATGACATACTTTTTAGCAATGTATGTTATATGTTCAACACATCCTTCATCATGAATATCGCGAGGAAATAAAATACCGTTAAAAATAGTAGAAAAGAAGAATATGATATGCCACAACAATTGGATCTACTTAATAAGTGGACAATTCATAAAATTCAACCCAAAATGATATACCAAATGGGTACTTTTAAAATATTGGGTCTCAACAAATTATTAAAACAACTAAAGAGACTCTTACTTTTGACAAAGATCATGCTACTTTCAGGTTATTATCTGAAAATGATTTAGCTCCTTATAGAGAATCTTATAGATTCATGCATATTGGTTTAATTCAAATAGCTTTTAAACCACTTACTTTAATAGGTCCACCTGAAAGCTTTATAGCAACTTTAAGTGATGGTAGAAATCAAGATTGGAAAAAGTTTATTATAGGGACTATTCAAATAAGTTTGGCTTATGGCCTTGTTTATTTTAATGCTTATCCTAATTTGCAGATATCTCTAAGTGATGAGAATTCTCTAAATGCCTTAATATTGAGCATTATATTACATGGTTACAATTACAAGCCAGGTACTGAGGTTATATGTATTTGTCATAGAATTTACTATAAACCTCTTTATACTTTAAATCAAATGTGTAAAATAATGGATTTTAAAAATAAAACTATTTTATAGAAACTAATTTTGGTAGATCTAAAGTTATCACTAGACGACCTATTAAATTTGATAAAATTGACTTTCCCAAAAAATGGATTCTTGAGGATGCAGCTCCTCCTTAGAATGAATCGAATAGCGAAATTATAGAGGTTGAACAGACCGCGGACGATACTCTTGAAATTAGATTTTCTGATTCTTTACCACTAGTAAATAGAGATGATAATTTGATTATTGCATCTACATCTAGATTAACCGGGTCAAAATCATCATATATTTCTCTCATTAATTATATTGTTAATTCTCCATCTAGAGCATCAACGTCTTAAATATGAGAAAGTTCTAGAATGAGCATATCATAATTTATAGAGATAATATTGCTAAAATTATTCCTGATATGGATCGACCATAATCTGAAATGGATTTTCCCACAGTTTTAAAATGAATCAAAACAAAATTAATTAGTTCGAGATTGATGTTGGGGTGTATTTATGCATTCTAGTGTCGCTATTCTAGTTGTTATAGCCTTATTTTGAGCATGATTCTATGCTATATGGGTTGAGAATGATACAAATATGTATCAAAGTGTTAAAGCATGTGTTTACAATGGTTATAAGTGTTTTCTAACAAGTTTGGGTTTAATTGTATCACTTAGAGTTAAATTGGAGAAACTAGTGTTACTAGCTTGAGCTAGGTACTTGTCTAGTCTATCTTGTTGGATTCTACTATGTTTTATGTGTTCCTTATGATTTGACACGTGTTATTATATGTGTATAAACTTTTTAGTAGTGCACAAAGTTCAAGTGAGTCAAGGAAAGAGTTGAAACTTAAAGTTAAAGATCATGGAAATCAACCTAGTTTAAGCTCTTGTTTTTGATTCATCATAATGTATATTGTGTGTTCGTACCTCTAATTCATGTGGTATTTTCTTGTAGGATCCTTTGTGAGCTTAATATGGTGATATATGGATGATATTGAGGCTGGAAAATCATTTGAAAGATACCACAAAATAAGGGATGAAAGGAGGAAAGACCAACACTTAACCCAAATTCAGGAAGAAAATTCCAGTGAAGGCATGCAATAAGAATGCATTGTATGTTCCATTCCATATAAATAGAGGGTGTGACACACGCTCCACCCCACCCCTGGGCATTTCAAGCTAATTCAACTCTAACACAGATTTGGCTTACCCTTATACTATAAATACATATTGTATCACGTTTTTACACATCTTTGAACATATTTTGGAGCTTGAGGGGCTGCTACAACTTGATAATTAGGTTTTTATTATTTTTATTTAGTTCATTAATATTTTTAGTCATTTATTACAACCTTGTGATTATGATTATGACTATGCGTGGCTAAACACCCTTTTTCAGGGTTGAAGCTAAGAACATGAGTACTTTAGTTTTGAATTGAATTTGTTTAACTTTGCTTATCATTATTGGTTGTGTGTTCATCTTTCATTTAACTATTTTAAGGATTCATGAATCTTAGAATATATCAATTGTCTACCTTTTGATCACAGGAGAGGGAATAAGGGATAGAATAAGTAAATGAACAAAGTTTGGGTTTTTATTCTTTTATGAAATAAAGAATTGAACTAGAACCTTGGACAAGAATGTACTTAGGAGACAAACTTGATTCAAACGTAGGATGATATCTTAAATAACTTAAGTGGACTATTACATCCCTGCTCAACGATGTAGTTGTAAGTTTCAACTTGGGTAAAGGATTAGAAGTTGGGAAACCATAATCATGCGATTAACCCTACGAATCAACAACCAAGATAAGCAAGTTAACAAATGAAATTCAATAACATCGCATGAATGTTCAAAGTGCTTCAACCCTGGGTTTTCTCCTATTGATTATTTTCAGATCTTTAATTTCTGTGTTGTTTACTTTTCTCTAGTTATAAATTACAAACTCTCTCTTTGGTTATGCTCCATCGACTGAATCTAAATTGTGAAGTGAAATAGAAGTGTTGTTGAATCAAGTCTCTGTGGGATCGATACATGGATTTCATTAGGCCACTTTACTACTTGATAAGACCACGTACACTTGTGTGTGCGCTTGGGTACTCTTAAGTTTTTAGCGCTGTTGACGGGGACTTGTATTTTGGCAATTGTTTATTTTAGTTTTACTTTTAGATTTATTTGGTATTTTTATGCTTGGTCTTGGTTTTATTATTGCAGGAAATAGGTTTTTAGGTTGATAAGCTGTCAAGGGATCGGGAGTTGGTAGAACCAAGCCCTGAACCTGAGAAAGACTTTCTCTAATGTAGAAGAGAAGAAATCCTTCTCCCTAGAATTCCTCAAATCTAGGAAGACTAAGTGAATAGTGTTCTAATGGCTGAACAACAAGCAACCCAAAGGATAGTTAGGGAAGTGGTAGTCCCACTTCGAACGAATTTCACTTCCCCAATTTAAAGACTGCCAGCTGGGGGGAATTTTGAGTTAAAACACAATATGGTGCAGCTTCTTATCAGCAGTGGACAATTTACAGGGCTTTTACATGAGGATCCATAAGTCCACTTGCATACTTTCATTGGGCTTATAGATACATTCATTCCGATTGGGGTGAGTATGAATTATGTGAGGCTGACACTATTTTCCAATTTACTTTAGTGGGAATCTAAAAGGTGGTTGAATGTGGAGCCGACCAATTCAATCACATTATGGGACGACTTAGCCAGAAAGTTCCTCATCCGATGCTTTACATCAAGCAACACTGCGAGACTCTGCAGTGAGATACTAAGCTTTAAACAGAAGCCTAATAAAAATCTATATCACACTGTGGAACATTTCAAGGCTCTTCTTCATGATTGTCCACACCACCAACAGTCCAATGAGGTACTTGCTCATACTTTTGTAGAAGCTCTTAATCATAATACAAAGATTTTTCTAGATTTAGCCATAGGTGGTCAAGCATTGGAGTTGACTTATGATAAGCTGTACACATTATTGAACTTCATAGCACAAGGAAATCTAGAGTGGCATTCAAATTCTAGAAGTGCCATAAAAAAATTGCAAGCGTGTTGGAGGTGGATCAGTTCACGACTTTGTCAACTTAGGTTGCAGCATTGCAGAATATGATAAACACTCAGTTCAGCAGCCTAAAATTAAGAGCTCCACAACCTACAGCTATAGTCAACGCCATCTAACAAGTTTTGGGTTAGTGTGAAGTGTGCGGTAATAGTGGTCACTTAGCAACTATGTGTGCATCCATTCCAGAATCAGTGATGTATGTAGGTAATGTTCAAAGGCCAAATTATGGTAATGCCTACAACATGAAGTGGAAGACTCAGCTGTGAAATGCGCAACAACAACAAATTTAGCAACCACAGGCACAAGGAAATCAGTCAACCAGAAACATGGAAGAGATGATGAAACAACTCTTAGCTAATCAGACACAGTTTGCTGTAGACTTAGAAAATTTGCAAGTGGCCCAGAGAAGCTTAGAGTTTCAAATTGGGCAGATGCAAAAAGCATGTAATACTAGGGCTCAAGGTGGTCTGCCAATAGATATAAAAAATGCAACGCAAGTTAAGGAAATCTCCTTGAGGAGTGGTAAAGAGCTTCAAGAAGATCCTCCAAAGGCAACTAAGGAGGTAGATGCTGATATGGAGACTGAACAGGTAAATAAAAAAGTTGCTGAATAATCAAGAATGTCTTTGAGTACTTGAAAGAAAAAGTTACTAAACCAGAAGTGCAGAAAACACTTTCACTACCTCTCCCCCAGAAGCACATGAAAGCGACGAAGGCTGCAATATTTAAGAAGTTTTTTGACACATTCAGAGAGCTTCACATAAATTTACCTTTGTTAGATGTTTTGCAGGGTATACCCAAGTATGTAAGGTACTTGAGATATGTGGTGGATAATAAGGTAAAATTGCAGGATATGGGGGAGATAACACTCACTGAAGAGTGTAGCATGGTAATGACACAGAAAATCCCTAAGAAATTGAGAAATTTGGGGAATTTTACTCTCCCTATCCAAATTGGGAGCAAAGTGGTCCACGCACTAAGTGACTTAGGGGAAAGCATAAATTTGATGCCCATGTCTCTCTTTGAAATATTAAGCTTAGGAAAGCCTAAAGCAACCACCTTGGTTCTACAACTGGTAGACAGGTCATTTGCATATCCGAAAGGAATAATTGAGGATGTCCTCATAAAGGTTAGTAAATTAATTATTCTCACTGACTTTATTATTCTTTATTTTAAGGCAGATGAATAGGTACCAATCATCTTGGGGCGCCCATTTTTAGCAACCGGAGGAGCATTGATTGATGATAGAGAAGGCACGCTCAAATTGAGGATAGAGAATGAACAGATAGTATTTGATGTATACAAAGCACCCATACTAACGTCCCATTATAAATATTTATGTATGATCAATGTTATTGAAGGGGACAAGTGTGGGGTGGTTAGTCCACTAAAGACCTCTTTGGACTACCTAATTGAGCAGCCTAAGCTTCTACCGCCTAAGCCTGATTTGATGCACATTGATAAGTCTAAGAAGGATAAATGCTACTAGCTAGGCCTAGAGGCCTCAAAGAATATTTCTATCTCTTACCTTTAAATTCACTTTGGGGATAAAGTAGATTTTTAAGTATAGGGTGGGGAAATTCCCAAATTTTGGCTCAATTTAATTTTTTTTGGTCTAAGATACTCCTGTTGGTGCTATTTTGATTGCATGATACAAGTGTTTTGTTTTGTAAAAGAATTGTTAAATGAGTGAATTGCTTCTTTTGAGATAATGGTCTACCTCACATGCATACCAATACATTCAAATGTACTGACACATTTGTGCTATGGTGCTTTATACCATAGGTTTAGAAACACGAGCTCCAGAGCATCAGTAGCATTCATGTCTCAACAGTCAGAGTTAGCAGCGAGTCATCACCTTCGAGGACATGGACATTACATTATTATTTTATTAATTAATTTATTTCAATAGTTGGAGTTAGTTGGGGACATGTCCTATCAACTTTTTATGTAGACAGTTCAGTCAGTTAGAGGCTTTTTAGATTATCATGTTCAGACAGTTTGTTTCAGGTTTTTTTTGGTATTCTGATACCATATCATTCAAAAATTATTTTATTAATTTTGAACCTTATGGCCTTACAACTTTTATTTTTGCCTTTATACAGTATATTATGTAGTGTTCTGGTACATATATCAGTCATGGGTTAGCTTATGGTTCTTCGGGGTCATGAGCACCATGTAGCATTCTAGGTACCAAATTTGGGGTGTTACAACATGATTGGGACCACATAAGGACATGTCAAGATTCCGCTATCTACTTCACATAGGCATTTTAGCAAACATTTGCGGAGAATGGAGTATTTCACATGATGATGGTCAACTTATTAAATCATGAATACAACATTCAATTTCAAATTCAAGGGTTAAGCATGCATTTCATATAATTCACCACAAAACTATCTTAATTTCATGGAAACTTATAATTAAACATGCATTGGATCCCAATTACTATCATAATCATGAATACATTCAATTCCAAGCATGAAAATCATAAATCATAACTCTTGAAGTTTTAAAAATGGATTCTTGGACTCTATGGGTGAAAGGGACCCATAGATGAACACCTAACATACCTTAGAAAGTTATTTATTGAAGGTGCTTGAAAAAATTCTTGAGTTTTGATCCTGATTCTTGAAGTTAAGGTTTCTTTTCTTGAGAGTGAATGCTTTGATTTTGGGGGAAAAGTTAATAAACAAATGATTTAGAATATTTTTAGGGCCTTAATCTCACACCTGGGTGGAATAAAATCATGGGAAAAGATTGTTCATGGACAAACCATTTATTTTTTGTCAATTTTTTTTGAACTGGGCCCCTGGCGCGATGCGCCATGATCGCGTCGGGCCACTAGAAATAGATAATTGGGAACTGAGGGCTTGGCGCAATGTGATGGAATTGCGGTGCCCCTTTGATTCTAAAATCTGTACTCATCGCGATGCGGTGGGATCACATTGGTACACTGGAAATTGAAAAATCTGAAAATAAGCTTTGGCACGACACGCTGGTATCGCGGTACCTCACTGGAAATTGACAATTGCCATTTTGACATACTCGGCGATGTGCAACTAGCCTGAATGACGGTGTTTAACGACTGAAACTTAAAATGGCCATAACTTCTTACCCAGTTATCAGATTTAGATAAATTTTATATTGTTAGAAAGATAATTCAATTTCCTACGTAATAGCAGGCTCTAAACTGAAAAATACTGAGTATTTCAAAATTTTATATCAAATAACTCATGAATTGAGAGTTAAGTTAAGCTTGAGAAATACTGGGTATTACAATATCTCCTCCTTGGGAACATTCATCCTCGAATGAGAATGATTAAGATGAAACACTGATAGACTCAATTTACATACTGAACATGCATATCTGATGCATGACTACATGACTAGGCTACTAACAAATTGAGCTTTTACACTAAACATTCTTATCTGATGCATGGAATACATGACTGAAGCTATTAATAAGCTGAGTTTTCATACTGAACATGCATATCTAATGCATGAGTACATGACAGAACTGATTCATGAATACATGACTGAATATTCAACGTTAATGGATACCAAGTTATACTTATAGTTGAACATGGAACTGAGTAAGGATAAATAAGACTGTTACCTTAAGATGGATCTAAGATTGCAGAGAAGAGGTATGGATGCTTAGTCCTCATATCTTCTTTTGCTTCCCAAGTATCTCCCTCTATGGCCTGGTTTCGCCAAATTACTTTGACTAAGGGAACTTTTTTGTTCCTCAGTCTGTGAATCTAATGATCGAGGATCAGGACTGGAACCTCTTCAAAAAAGTGATCCTTCAAAATATCTATGCCCTCTAAAGGAAGTATGATTGCTGGATCGCCAACGCATTTCCTTAGCAAGGGACATGGAATACATGGTGCACTGAAGCAAGGTCTGAAGGTAACTCGAGCTTATTAGCTACCTTTCTGAAATAATTGAGAATTCTGTAAGGCCTGACATAACGGGGACTGATCTTTCCCTTCTTGCCGAACCTCTTTAACCCCTTCATGGGAGAGATTTTCAAGAACACAAAATCACCGATCTAAAACTCGAGATCCTTTTTCCACACATCTGCGTATGATTTTTGTCTGATTTGGGCAGCCCTAAGTCTTTTTTTGATTAACTAAACCCTCTCTAAGGCATTAAAGACTAGGTTAGGCCCTACTACTGTGGCCTCACCGACCTTAAACCAACCAATTGGAGATCTACATCTCCTACCATAGAGAGCCTCAAATGGAACTATGTGAATACTAGAATAATAGCTATTATTATATGCAAACTTGATCAAAGGCAAGTGGTCATCCCAACTACCCTTAAAATCAACAACACATGCTCTTAGTATATATTCTAGAGTCTGAATGGTCCTTTCTTCTTGACTATCTATCTAAGGGTGGAAGTTTATACTGAGATGAACTTAGGTACCAATACCTTTTTGGAATGCTTTCCAAAAATGAGAGGTAAACTGGAACCTCTGTCTGAGATGATGGATAGTGGGACTTCGTGTAACTTGACTAACTCTCGAATATAGATTTAGCATAGTCCTCAGCTAAATAGGACGTATGGACTGGAAAGAAATAAGCTGATTTGGTCATCCTATCTATGATAACCCAAATGGAATCATGCTGATGACGAGTACGAGGCAAACCCATCACAAAGTCCATGTTTACATCTTTCCATTTCCAAGTGGGAATACTGAACTCCTTCATGGACCCTCTAGGGTTCTAGTGCTCAATCTTAACCTGCTGATACATAAAGCACTTAGCTACAAACTCTAAAGTATCCCTCTTCATCCCACTCCACCAATAGATCTCTTGTATTTTGCTGTACATCTTAGTGGCCCCTGGATGAATAGAGTATCGCATACCATGCGCTTCTGCGAGAATTCATTGCCTCGAGCCATCTACACCTGGCAATGCAAAACACCGGCAATGCAAAACACCACTCCTCCTTGGGAGAAAATCTCTATTTTCTGATCTCTGACTGACTCGTTAAGCTTAACAAGACTGGGATCTCTATCCCATTTTTCTTTCACCTTAAAAACTAGAGAGGATTCAAAACTATTCTACACCCATACACTACCTTCTGCTGAATCGACTAAGCGAATACCTAGTCGGGAAAGCTGATGAACTTCCTGAGCTAATTTCTTCTTACTGTCCTCAACATGAGCAACACTACCCATGGGCAGTCTACTGAGAGCATCAGCCACTATATTGGCTTTGCCTGGATGATACAGAACACTCATGTCATTGTTGTTCAATAAATTTAACCACCTTCTCTGATGTAAATTTAAATATTTCTAAGAAAAGACGTACTGTAAGCTCTTGTAGTTTGTGAACACATCTACATGCACCCCATACAGCTGCTAGCTCAACATTATGAGTTGAATAATTCTTCTTATAGGGGTTAAACTGTCTGGAGGCATAGGCTATGACCTTACCTCTCAGCATAAGGACACAATCCAAACCTACTCTAGATGCATCACAGTACATAACAAAACATTTGAACTATCTAGTAGAGTCAAAACTAGGGCTGAGGTAAGTCGAGTCTCCAACTCTTGAAAACTCTTCTTACGGGAATCTGAACACTAAAATTGGACTTTCTTCTGAGTTAATCTGGACATAGGAGATGCAATAGATGAGAACCCTTTAACAAACCGATGGTAATAGCCAGCTAAACCTAAGAAACTCTTGATATCTGATGAAGAGGTGTGTCTAGGCTAGTTTCTCACTGCTTTGGTCATTTGTGGATAAAATCTAATGCCATCACCAGAAATAATATGACCAAGGAACACTACTGACCTTAGCAAAAATTCAAACATACTGAATTTGGCGAATAACTGATGATTCAGAGAGACTGAAATATGATTCTGAGGTGATCTGCGTGATCATTATCGCTAAGGGAATAAATAAGAATGTCATCAATGAATACTATAATGAACATGTCCAAGTACTGCTTGAACACACAATTCATTAAGTCAATGAAAGCTACTGGGTCATTAGTAAGACCAAAGACATAACTGAAACTCAAAGTGACTATTCCAGGTTTTGAAAGCTGTTTTTGGAATGTCATAGTCTCTGACTCTAAGATGATGATAGTCTGATCTGAGGTCTACCTTAAAAAAGTAACTAGTACCCTAAAGTTGGTCGAACAAGTCATCAATTCTGGGAAGTGGGTACTTATTCTTGATTATGACTTTATTCAACTGATGGTAGTCTATACATATTCTGAGTGAACTATCTTTCTTATGCACGAATAAAACTGGTGCACCCCATGGGGAAACACTGGGTCTGATGAATTCCTTATCTAGGAGACATCTCAACTGTTCTTTTAACTCTCTTAGTTCTACTGGTGTCATTCTATATGGTGGGATAGATATAGGATGAGTATCTAGAAGAAGGTCTATTCTGAAGTCTATTTCCCTAACAGTAGAAACTCTAGGAAGATCTTCGGGAAACACATCTGAGAATTCATTTACTACTAGAACTGACTCAAGACTGGGAGTCTCTAAACTAGAATCTTTGACTCATACACAATGATAGATACATCCTTTGGATATCATTTTTCTCTCTCTAAGGTATGAAATCAACTGACCCTTAAGCACTGTGGTACTACCCCTCTATTTAAGGACTGGTTTATTTGGAAACTGAAAATGAACTATTCTGTTTCTATAATCAACTGAGGCATAACATGACTGGAGCCAATCTATGCCGAGAATAACATCAAAATCTGCAATCTCTAGCTCCACTAAGTCTGCTGAAGTAACTTTCTGAGATATCATAACCAGACAGTTCCTGTATACCCATTGGGCTACGATGGATTTACCCATTGGGGTAGAAATTGAGAAAGGCTCTATTAGAATTTCTAGACTAACTCTGAAGTCAATAGCTATATAACGAGTTATGAAAGATAAAGAAGCCTCTGGATCTAACAAGGCATAAACATGTAAGTAAAATATCCATAATGTACTAGTAACCACATAAAGATAATTTTCATGATCATATCTAGACTAAAATGCATAAAGCCGATTTAGGTGTTGCCCACTGGTGGCACTGGAAGCAGCAACCTACTGATTCGAGCAATCGGACTGAGCTGGGGGATGATTATACTGACCTTGAGAACCTGACTGAGGACAATCTCTAACTCTGTGGCCTGGATTTCCACACCCAAAACAAACATCATTGCCATCTCTGCAGATATCCTGATAGTTCTTGCCACATTACTGACATAGAGTATTTATTTAAGCACTGCTGATACTACCCTGAGATTTATAGCCTGGTTTTCTATCTTTATTGCCGTTTCTAAACCTAGGAACTGGAGCATTGGCTGAGTACGGAGATGGAACTGAAAATTTTAGGCAAAACTGGGAACGATCACCGCCTTTTGACTTAGGCTGATTAAAATTTAAGAAACTTGTTCTTTCTCACTTGTTCTGCCTCTTTCTCTCTCTGATATTAGCCTCTTCTATATGCTGAGCATGGACCCTGTGCCTGGATATGTCCATCTCCTTAATCAATATCGCTGTTCTACACTTCTTAACCACACTATCTGACACCCCAGATATGAACTTGCTCATTCTGGACCTACTGTCTGCTACTACATGGGGAGCATACATAGCTAATATAGTAGCTTGAGGGAATATTTTTTCACTCTCATACTGCCTTGCCTGAGGTTATTGAACTCTAAAACCTTGGGTTCTCGCAGCTCTAAGGGAAATAATCTCTCTAGGAAAGCAGTAGCAAACTCTTCCCACTCTATGAGGTTTGTATTTATGCCCCTGTCTACCTTCCACTGCTTAAACCATGTATGAGATACATCTTATAGATGATTGTCATCTAGCTTAGCACTCTCACTGGAAGTCACTCCTTTGATGTCTGTGACTTTCTGAACCTGATCAAGGAACTCCTGTGGATCCTCTTCTAACTTATATCCTGAGAACAGGGAAGGATTCATTTGAGTGAAGTCCCAAATCCTGGCTGCAGCAGTATTGGCCATTGGGTTGGCCTGAACAAAAATAGGCCGTTCATTCTGAGCTGCTATGGAATTGGCTAGAGTAGTGAATGTAGCTCTGAATTCTGCATGGGAGACATGCTCGTCCAGGGGATCTGCTTGAACGGGATGAGGTACTGACTAATTCTTGGTTTTTCTTTCATTTGTCTTTTTGGGAGGAATGTTTTGTAAATGAAAGGAAGAAATGGATTTGACTAAGAGTTTAACTTGAGCTCATGCTCACTCGCACGACATGAATACTGAAAGAAGGGAAACTTTTCCTAAAACATCTCATAGCCTCCTGTCCATAAGTGTGGTGCGCTAAACACCCATGCACAAGACTCTACCAGATGCGACTTTCTATATCCCAGATGTTACACAGTGCTTATGACCCCGAAGGACGACAAGCTAACCCATGACTGATATCTACTATGAGCACTGAAACATGATACTGTAATAAATACAGAAAAATAGGCTAAAATGCCATAAGGTTCAAAATATGTAAATAATGATAATATGTATAAACTGAAATAAAAATATGTAAAACTAAACACTGTTTGAAATCTAGTCTGAAAAGCCTCTAATCTGAAACTATCTGAAAGTAGAGTTGATGGACTAATCCCCCAACTAACTCTATCTACTAAAAAACTGAGTCTATTGTAATGAAAGATATCCTCGAATAATAAGGACTCACTGCTAAATCTACTTCTGGATGAATCTGGATCTAACTATGCGCGGTCGGGAACCTGAGCATCCAAACCTATGATATAAGACATCATAGCGCAAAGAAAGAGTATGCGTCAGTACGTAGAATGTACTAGTATGCTAGATGGGGTAAGGTTGAATACAAGGGTTCATATGCATGAACAATAACTGACTAGATGATATAGAGTAACTGAACATGAGAGTACATGGATAACTGATACTACTATAAATACTGACTATGCACTACTGTGCATATAAATAATACTGTGACTAATCTTATCTGAAGCTAAGTCCTGAGTTCTGATATTGTGTAACTGATATCTAAAGTTACTGATACTGGTTGACTGTATCTGATAGCCCTGATCCTGTAGAACTAAACTGAGTTTTATTCTAAAGACTGAAACTGAGATTGTGGGAGATAATCATCTAACCGACATGCCCCATATAAGATAATTGAGTTGGGGTCTAACCTGTGACCCTAGTTGGAAGTGTGTCAGTACCGAGCCACGGGTAAAGACACTGAAGAGTTACCCTTATCTGGCAGCTACTCAAATAAGAACGGTGAAACCCTCATCTGACAGGGTAAAATACCTCATCAACCCCCTACTGGCTGGTTTGATGTCTCAATCTATGCTGGCTACATAGTTCAGAAACGCAAGGATTTCTTCTACGGATCACACCCTCTACTGGCTGGTGAGACCCTATCCTTAGGTTCACTCGTTGCTGAATCCTACTCCCAATTGAAAGACATTGAACTGAGTATACTGAACTGGACTGAACTGATACTGAGTTTACTAAATTTTCCTGAGTTCTGTTACTAACTGAGTTTTACTGGGTTCTGTAACTGACTAAGAGTACTATTGATCATGACATGACTGAAACTATTCTATAACTGATACTGGCTCTAGGTAAACAACTAAATCGTCGCGTATTAAATATCCCAGGACTCGATAGCATGAAAAATAAAGCATAGAATGATATTGAGATACACAACAATATACACTTGTCCATAATTTATTCATAAAGGCATTTCATCAAACACTTGTAAGGCATAAGTTTGTACATGATTGGGACCACATAAGATCATGTCAAGATTCCACTATCTACTTCACATAGGTATTATGGCAAACACTTGGGGAGCATGTAGTATTTCACATGATGATGGTCAACTCATGTAATCATGAATACAATATTCAATTTCAAGGGTTAAGCATGCAATTCATATAATTTACCTAACAACTATCTTAATTTCATGGAAACATATAATTAAACATGCATTGGATCCCAATTACTATAATAATCACGAATACATTCAATTCCAATCATGGAAATCATAAATCATAACTCTTGAAGTTTTAAAAATTGATTCTTGGACTCTGGGTGAAGGACCCATAGATGAACACCTAACATACCTTGGAAAGTTAAATCTTGAAAATAAGCTTTGGCATGACACGCTGGTATCGCGGTACCTCACTGGAAACTGAAAATTGCCATTTTGACATACTCCGCGACACACTACTGGCCTGAATGATGGTGTTTAATGGTTGAAACTTAAAATAGCCATAACTTCTTACCCGGTTATCGGATTTAGGCAAATTTTATATTGTTGGTAAGCTAATTCTATTTCCTACCCAATGGCAGGCTCTAAACTGAAAAGTACTGAGTATTTCAAAAAATTTATATTGGATAACTCATGAACTGAGAGTTAAGTTAAGCTTGAGAAATACGTGGTATTACTGAACTGAAAACTATTAGAGCTAACTACAACCTACATGCCCCAATCTGAGCTAATCGGAGTCCAATCTGTAACCCGAGTTGGAAAGGCATTGATACCTTGCAAAGAGTTCCAACACTGGCTGACGTAGATCCACTAATGTAATATCTCAAAGAATGAGGGTTTCACGTCTCTACTATTGGGGGACCCCTCATAATCTACAGTGGCACCGTAGGTTTGGAATTTAGGAACTGCTACTAACGACTCATGCCTAACTGAAAGGGGAGTCCCCATCCCCACGTTCACTTAGTGCTAAGTATTACTTCCAACAGAAAGACACTGAAGTATAAATTGGTACATACACTAATAACTGATATACTCAAGTCATGGTAGTTTGAAAGTAATAGTGCATACATAATCTGAAATAATCATAAATAAGTAAATTGATGTATGTCTGAATTCCTGGGTATCGAGTGTTTATAACCCGCCAGCTCTGATAATGCAACAAAACATGATAATATTGAAAACTGATCATAGAAGAAATTTTCATGATTAAAGACCCTAAAACATAATAGATTACTAATCTGAGAGAATTTATGATTCTTAGTTTTGGAAGATGTTAAGCTTATGAGAACGACATGTGCACATAGTTCAATTTCATGAAATTTGACATTGGTACATGTGACTACCCCAACCAACGTCTGAGTGGTACTACATACTCTCACCATCTTCAAGCCTAACCTGAAGTCACAAGTTACTATAGATGACACCATAATTCTAGTATAAACCATCAAATTCAATGTTCTATGACCTTTCAAGGCTCTCATCTCAAGAATAATACTCCTTACCACTTCAACAACTAACTGCAACATTTTGTTAGGAATTCACTAGTACACAATATATTTATTCACTTATATACCAACATGATATTCAAGCCTATCATTATAACCACATATGAGCTTCAAGGAAACCAACCCACCAAAGAATTTTTTTCCATATTCTCTAATACGTCTATCAATAACAACTTTCATGCACTACCCCCAAGAAGACACACCTAAGATTCTCAACTAACTATGCCATATACCAAAATCTTTACCTCAATCTTCCTTCACACTTATAGCCTTAGATAAAACAAGATTACAAAAATCTTAGTCTAATACGGAACATTTACTCTCTCCTATCTAGGCCATAATTCATCCATTTTCATTATCATTATCTTTACATAAGGAGAGGTCATTAAAAGGTTAGGACATGAGGTCCTGAAGCATGAAATAATACCATGCATAACTTTGACACTTAACTAAGGCTTAAGAAATAGAGTACCAATGGCATGGATACATTAAAGAGATCTAAATTTAGGACATACATGAGATAATATGGTTGTCACTAGTCATTAAGGGCGCACCATAAATTATAGGAACAGAGTACACTATAAAGCATGAGTACATGATTCATGAGATGTATAGCCTGAGTTTGGAGTTCATAAATTCAGGGAATATGATATGTAGTTCTGAGTGAACTGGAACTCTTTATACTAGGAACTGGGAGCATACATGATTCTTTATAAAGTGCATGAATAGGATCTATGATCATAAAGTTGACTTGTAAGGCTTGGGTAGGTGCTGTAATGATGGAAGTAAAAATACTTGTACCAAGATAAGAATGGGTTAGGCATCTTCCTCCCTTAGTGATGTTCTATGACACACTATGATATCCTAAAGGAAGGCTATACACGAAATTGGTACTAAGATAAAAAAATCCAGCAAGCACACAAAGAGAGAACAACACAACAGAAGGAGATGAAGAAGAAGAATTACATGAAATTAAGGATAGATAGAAAGACCCTTACTTCCACCAATGAAGAGCACTAGAAGGTGTATCAAACCTTCAAACACACATCACCAATGTAGGCTCAAACCTTCCTCTTTGGTGGCCCAAAGGACTCACACTTTCCCAAGCACACTTTTCTTGCCAAATAATCCAATACAAGTGAAAAGCCAATTCCAAATGTATTAGGATTCAAGTTTCGGATTCCCTCTCTTAAGGAGAAGAGAAAGACTACAAACTAACACTAAGATTACAATCTAAAAGTCACTCAATTCATTATCTCAAAACTAATGAAAATGGAAGCTAAAAGGTCTATTTATACTATTACATAACAATGACTAAAATGCCCTTATTTAAGGGTGCTCCTTTGGAGTGTAAAAGGAAGTTCTTAAAAGACCACAATGCCCTTAGTTGAGGCTCCTATGTGATATAGAAATCCCTCCTTCTCTCTTCAATTTGGACAAGGCTTTGTAATGGTTCCAAAATGTCTTTAAGCACTTGCAAATCCGAGACTTGATCCTTTGACAATCCGAAGCTTGAACCTTCTACACGACCTTATAAACCTTGTGCTCTTTATGCTTGTATCATCCTCTCCATCTTGAAAGGAATTTGTCCTCAAATTCATATCTTACAAAAATAAAGAGAGAGCAAAAAAAGCACACAATCCTCTTGGTAGGAGGGTTAGAATTAGCACCATAATTATATCATTACTCTAAGGTGGTTCACACTTAACATACATCTATGTATCCTTGGTATTTGGCATGAAAAACTTGGAATAAAGGATACAAATGAATTGAATGGCATCAATATCAAAAGTAATTGAGCATGCCCCGAAACTACAACTTTCACATCTCAAAAGTATTCTGGGGTCAAAGGGAAATAGTAAGCAAGGGTCTAGGCCATGGTTCAGCATCCCTTGCACTAGGGTATCATGCCAAGGGGTAAATATTTGATATACAACCAGCAATCCCTTGTTTTGTCCATGAAATAATTAGTATATGCATCATAAAGGATAGGGCTAAGGTAAATATCAAGGGGAAATAAGCACAAGCCAAAACAATCCCTTTCCAACCCCACTAGTACGCCGGGATCAAATGGGTAAAGTGGCCAAGGAAATAATCTAAAGCTACTCATTCCATTTATTAGGGTATCACACTCACCCAAAGCATTTGTTCTTAAGGGAAGACTAGCACACAAGGATAAGGACCTACGGCTTAGTAAGCCTCCCTTAACAACACACATTTCATCATCCACAATCTCTCCATACACATGATTAGCAAGAACACAATTAATAGAAAAGGTTCTCACCACACAAGAAGTTCAAGGGACCATATTCATTATCAAGATCAACTTTATAAACATCAACACTAACTTGAGGCTTTTCAATCCCACAATTCCTAAATTCAAGTAGTAAACTAGTTTTAAGAGCAAGTTGATCATTATTCACAACAAAAGAGTTACTAAGGAAAGAGGTAAGCACTTAAAAACCCAAAACCACTTCACTAGACACTAAATCACAATTTTTTGAATTCAAGGAAGCGTAGAGAGTAGCGAAGTCACCTTGGGTAAGGCTTGGGCAGTCCACTTTATTAGCGCTCTTAGTCAAAGGAGTCTCTAGTTCATTTCTCATGATTTTATATGGAACTCCTTTTAGATCCTTATTGATTATCATTTCATCTAGTACCTGCACATAAGAAGAATCATAGCTAGGCAAATACTAGCTTTGGGTTAGGAAGTGACAAAGTTTCTTTGTGGACAAGATCCACAATCAAGCAATTTTTTTTCTTTTCTACTTTACTACCCGCGGTTTCACTTTCCCTTTACTTCTTTTCTTCATATTTTTCTTGTACCTCAACATCAAGCTTTTCTCCATATTGAAAACCAACCTTATCACCCTCGGATTCTATCACCATCTCTTCTTTTAGTTGTATGAGGTGATTTTGATTTAGTGGATCTTGGAGAGGAGGAATTGGAATACATTGGTGATGTATTTGGATTTGTGTCATAGGATTTTGTGGAGTGTGGTGTCCTTGGTAAAGTGGATTTGGGACTTGGTGGTTTGAATTTTGTGGAGGCTTTGGTGGATATAATCTATCAACCCTCACTTTCATTCTAATGACACCACCCGTCAAGGATGCCATTTAACCCCTCATAGAATCCATATCACCCATTATAGCATCATGATTATCATCTATTTTTTGGCCCAAGGCCTCAAGCCGAGCCATCAAGGCTCCAATAGCATCATTTCCCAAAGGTTGGAAAGTAGTACCTTTGGATTCCATGGAAAATGTACCTAAAAAGAGCAAAAAACAGCAAACAAAATAACCTACAAAATGAGCAAACAAGTTAGTTCAAAAGCCTCACTTCACTCACACTCAACTTCATCTCACACTTGGCCTCACAAGTGTTAGGAAATCGGCAATACTTGGCAAGTTACTTGAGAGGTGAGAAGCTTTGGTCCGGAATCGATCTTTGTTTGAAACGACTCAAATAAAGTGATGCACGAACTTGAACCAACAAAATACTACGACTTTAAGAAGAGTAAAGCACACACAAAGTGAAGACACGAACAAACGGACTCAAGACTAATTACCAACCTAGTAGGTACTTACTAGTTTGCTAATTAGTGATAGAATTTAACACACAAGAAACTAGAATCAAAAAGGAGAAACTAAGAAATCTAGTTTTGTGCTTAATTAGGTTGATCAACTAGTGATGACCTAGCACAATGTGGTTGGTTGTTGATTTGAATTTTTTTTTCACATTCCAAATTTGAGTTTCGGCCAAAGATCCACTTAGGAGAGTGTTCTTTTTGGATGAAAATTAGGGAAGAAATGGTGGGTTGGAGCCTTTTTCTCAAGTTCAAATGGATTGGAATACAATGGTCCCCCCTTGTACTTTCAATTGTACTTTGTTGTTCCCTTGTCCCCTCTTCTTTTTGGAAGACTTGAATATTCTTGTAATATGCTTTTGGACGAACAAACTTTTTACTCTCCCTCTTTCTTTTTGTGGATCTAACACTCTTGTTTAATATTCTTCTTCAACAAGACATGAATATGGTGAAGAACAATATGAATATTTAAGAGTTGACCAAAGTTTGACTAAAAGGCAAATGAACCCTAACTTTAATTTTTCTTTTAGATCTAGGTTCCTTGGGTCAAGGAAAGCTTAAATATCCACAAATCAGGCACAGCACGTCACAAAAAATATGCCCACCACGAGATCCTCCTCAAAAAAGCTTCAAACAAGGCCCAACAATGGTGGATCTAGCTCAAATTCAACCAAATCTTGCTCCAAACTTAGATCTCGACACCCTATGTGCAAGAGAGAAAGGATCTAGAACTATAAACCTTTAAAAAACAATAAAAACTTGTAGATCTAACTTGAAAATTTCGAATATACAAAAAACACACAAGACAACACATTTTTTTTTTCATATTTTCGGATTTTTGACTATTTTTTTGTTGAGATTTTCTTAATAAGAACACTAAAACCAAGATTTAGGGATGTTGGAACAACCTAAACAAGGCTTTGATACCAAATGATAGCCAAAATAAAGTCTATACACGAAATGGGTACTAACATAACAAAAACTAGCAAGCACACAAAGAGAATACAACACAATGGAGATGAAGAAGAAGAATTGCATGAAATTAAAGATAGATAGAAAGACCCTTACTTCCACCAATGAATAGAACTAGAAAGTGTATTAAACCTTCAAACAAACATCACCAATATAGGCTCAAACCTTCCTCTTAGGTGACCCAAAGGACTCACACTTCCTCATGTACACCTTTCTTGCCAAATAATCCAATACAAGTGAAAAGCCAATTCCAAATATATTAGGATTCAAATTTCGGATTCCCTTTCTTAAGGAGAAGAGAAAGACTACAAACTAACACTAAGATTACAATCTAAAAGTCACTCAATTCATTATCTCAAAACTAATGAAAATGGATGCTAAATGGTCTATTTATACTATTACATAACAATGAATAAAATGCCCTTAATGAAGGGTGCTCCTTTGGAGTGTAAAAGGGAGGTCTTAAAAGAACACAATGCCCTTAGTTGAGGCTCCTATGTGATATAGAAATCTCTCCTTCTCTCTTCAATTTGGACAAGTCTTTTTAATGGTTCCAAAAAGTATTCAAGCACTTTCAAATCCGAGACTTGATCCTTTGACAATCTGAAGCTTGAACCTTCTACAAGACCTTGTAAACTTTGTGCTCTTTACGCTTGTATCGCACTAGCAACAATACTAGAATCTGAGAGCCTGACTTGGTTCTTTGTTCTATAATCTCCCCCTTAGATTTAATCCATTGATATAAGTCTGTGGAACCCTTTAATAAAGTCTAAACTGAACTTCAACAACTCTACTCTAAATTTTGGGATATAATGGTACATATAAATACTTAACTCCTCTTTAAAAACTATACTTAAAGGTGTAGATAGTACTTCCTTCTGAGATACAACTCGTAGCTTTCAATAGCCCAATAGCCATCATATAATAACTTAAACATTTACTACTTAGAATCTTTAAGAGTATCACATACCGTCTAAAATTTTCTTTCTATTAGCTTAATTATCCACAATTCAGACTTAGTTTATATCACTTAACATGGATATCCCCAAAGTTTTAATGTACTATTCTAACTTACTACTACTGGACAGGAATCATGAAACACTAACCCAAAAAAAATTTTATGAACAAATTCAACCTTAACAAGATTTTCCATTTTTTTTCTGGCTCCTGCCTCATCCCTATCCTGACTAAAGCATTAACATACTCTAAGTCCTTTTAACTAGTAAATATCTCTCAAAGTCTTATTATACAATCTACCTAACGCCTTTCTAGCCCCATGGATACATAATCTACTAAATCCAGATAAAACCTATCCCTATTTTACTGCTGTTAAACTTCTAGGTTCATGTTTTTATCTCTAGGTCATATGTTGTCATAGGATTCTTAGAAGGGATCTAAGGGCATATCTGACTATGGCTTAGTGCACGATTTTCATGAACATGAATAAAATATTTTAAACTTTGGAACATAAAGTAAATAATGGGATCATTTTGAGCCTGCGTGCAATCTCATAACCATCAGTAGGGACATCTAAGAAAACTCTATCAATAGAAATTTAAGCTTGGCTATTTTTGTTATCTCAAAAATAAGGCAGAGTTGGCATAAATGGTGCAATGTAAAAATTTGTATAAGTTTCTTAGAGAACATCTCTATTACATGATCTGATATATGAAAGACAGAAAACATTTCTTAAATGTCGAATAGCTTCTCAAAGAAAAGTACAGACATCTCTATACCATTTCATAAGACTCTACTAGAAACGGTTTCACAGACACCCTAGGACATATAAAATGTATGCTTTAATACCAAATTTGTAATGTCTTGAGACCACCCTCTAAACATCACATGGTGCTTAGAACCACCAGTGATCCCAAGTTAACAAATGCAGTGGCATGCTGCTTGAGCAACTGATTTAAAATATGTATAAAAGCTAAACTTGCTAAGCAAAAACATAATCATGACAAAATATATTTTAAAGTATTTTTGTTCAAAGTTTACAACACTAAAATCTTAAAGAATGAGGAATTGAGACTACATACGGTGACTCTAACTGACTATCTATGAAGCCTCTACTATACTGATTATAGGTAGTCGGGACATGAATCCCAATTATTCCAAATCAATACATATGAATAGGAAAAATACAATTCAAGAACTACAACTGACTTGAGTCCTTAAAATAAAAGAACTCATCACCTGCTGGTTAAATTCTATGAACTGTCTGACCCTGGGGTATGGGATACATATAGTACCTACATCAGGAAGCAATGTAGCCACAAATGCATATATGTGGTCAGTATGTTGGAATATACTTATTATGCGAGACATGCACTAAATCATGAAAATATTTGTGAAAATACTTATTATATGCTTTACAACTAAGGACATGAGCTATTTGATGAATTATGCATTTAAATCATGGTTGTACATAAAAGCTGTAAGACATAGTAAAATTTACAAATCATGAACTAAATATTTCTATAAACTGGGAAGCAGTGGAAACATGAATTCTATATATAAATCTCAAGTTAAATGTGAATATGTTGTATAACTGCACTGAGGATCATCTATGAATGCTGGGTTTGAAATTGTGGATTAAGAACTGACACAAAATCATGCATATTTTAATTGAAATATAAATAGAACATAAACTGAGGATCTGAATATACAAATATACGGAGTATGAATGCATGGAAATAAATATCAAATGCAAGACCAAGCATAAATATATACTAAAATAAGCTGAATATTGCATAACGTATAAACTGAACACTTGGTGATACAAACCTGAACAGAACAAAATTTGAATACTGAATTAGAAATTGTTGGAACTAACTATAACCTACATGTCCCAATCTTAGCTAATTGGGGGTGCAACCTATAATTCCAGTTAGAAGGGTGTTGATACCTTTCCAAAGGTACCAACGCTGGCTGGCATGGATCTACTAATCTGATGTACCAAAAGATGAGGGTGTCATGCCTTTACTGATGGGGGACCTCTCAAAATCTAAGGTGGATCCATAGGTACAAAACATAGGGACTACTACTAATGACTCATGCCTAACTAATGGAGGAACCGTCATCCTTGCATTCATTCGGAGCTAAGTATTACTCCCAACTGAAAGACACTAAAGCATAAACCAGTACATGCACTGATGCATGATATTCTCAAGTCATGGCATTTTGAAAATAACAGTGCATGCATAATCTGAAGTAATCATGAACATATAAACTGATGTATGTCTTAATTCCTAGGTTTCGGGTGTTCGTAACCCGCCAGATTTGACTAATAAACTAAACAAAATGCTATTGAAAAGTGATCATAAAAGAAAATTTCATAATTAAAGACCCCAAACATAATATATTACTAAACTGAGAGAATTCATGATTCCGAGTTTGGGAAGATGTTAAGCTTATGAGAACAACATTTACACATGATTCAATTTCAAGGATAAATCGTAATTCCAACAAAATCCATAATTTCAAAGTAACAACATGATAAGAAATTTCATGAATTAAACTCAAGGATCCAACAATTTCATCAATATAACAACTTGCCATGGTTAGAGTACGAAAGAATACTTGAGCTTATGAGAAAATACTATTTCATGGTTGGAATCAAGAATTACATGGAGAAATCATGGAATTTATGCTTTTCATGGAACCCTAAAACAAAATAGGATTAAACTCGAGGATTTGGAGAAACTTTGGAAAAACTCATATAACTTGATTATATGCTTGAAATCTTAACTAATACTATGTAAAACATGCTTGGATTTGAGAATAGTGTGAATGATATGATATGGGCCTAATAAATCACAAAAAATGACTAAAACATGCTTATAAGTGAATTTTATATCATGGGATATTTAATTCAAGATTGGAGTATCAATTGGATAAAACCCTAGTTTATGAAATCCATAAAATTCATGAGTAAAATTGTAATTTTGGGCATAAGGATGAAAGGAGATCCTCATTGAATACCCACATACCTGAATTTCTTATCTTTTAGAAGGGAACTTGGATTGGGAGCCTTGGGAGTTAAACTATGGAAAGAAAATTAATCTCTTTTCTCTTGAGTGTGGAGAGAAGAATAAACTTTTAAAATTGACTTTTAATGTGCAAAATAGCATGTACTAGAGGTTTTAATTCATGGAAGAGGAGTATGATGTGAGGAAAAGACCAAATTATCCCTAAGGAAATCCTAAGAAAATTATAAAAATTTTCAGTTGACAACAAGGTTGATGACTTGTCTACTAGTTGATCACTTATCAACCTATTCATCACCCTCTAGTTGTACTTCAAATTTTTTTGGTTAAGGTTGATGGTAGCTTATCAATTAGTTGATAACTTATAAACCTAGTCGTCACCCTTTAGCTGGACTTGGACACTTTTTGGTTAAGGTTGATGACTTAGATGATAGTTTATCAACTAGTTGATAACTTATCAACATAGAACTCACCTTCTCTAAATGATTTAGGGTATTTTATGGAGAAGGATAATGACTAAGTTGATAGCTCGTCACTTAGTTGACAGTTTGTCAACTCAAGTCATCACCTTCTCTCATATAGATACTCCCAGGTAAAATGAGCATAACTTTATACTCCAATATTGGATTAAGATGAAATAAAATGCGTTGGAAATAAAAGTCGAATATCTTTCATTTGATATATAGTAGGACACTTGAATAATTATATTCAAGGAGTTACACTCATTTAAAGTTGACCCTTGTAGGATCGAATACTAAAACTATATCGATACAGGTGTTCTCAACTCGACTTTGCTCTAAGTGCTTCATATAATCATAAGTCTTATCAAAAACACTTTACACACAAGGTGAATGGTCATTAGACCTAATTATGGATTGACATAATCACTTGAGAACCTTTAAACATATGATGGATAGTTGGAAACTTATATAGGAATATGTAGGGTATTACATATAAACATGTACTGAATAAAACTGAATAACTGAATACAGGGTCATGTATAACCTGAAGATGAAACATAAATTGAGGAATATGGAAGCTAACAATAACTAACATACCTAATTTAAGAAAATCAGGTTCCAACTTATAACTCTAGTTGGAAGGGTGCTAGTACCTTGTCAAAGGAAACAACACTGGATGGCTTTGATCCACTAAACTACTGTCTTGAAGGACTATGGTGTCATGCATCAACCAATGGGTGACCCCTTATAACCTATAATGACATCATATTTTTGAAACCTAGGGACTTCTACTAAAGGTATGAAAGCCTTAATTGTTGGGTAAGCCTTCATCCCTGCATTCACGCGGTGCTAAGTACTACTCCCAACTGAATGGCACTAAAAACTGTAATGTCCATTATGATTATATTCTAGAATATCAACAATGGTTAATCTAAAGTGCTCAATAACATGTAAACTGGTATATGGATGAATACATAGGTATCGATATAACCCACAAACTCTGACTAATACAACTAAACATGATTTTATTAAAGTTGATTATAGTAGGGAAAAAGGGAAATTTCATAGCATGAGTCCAAAATCATGAATTTACCAACATGTCAAGCGTTCATAATTTTAAGTCTGTGAAAATACTATGTTTTATGGAAAAACATGGTATGTCAACTAATATGGATTTAAATTCATAAAATGATGATAAATAGTGCTTAATAGTCTTGAAACTAATAAATCTCATATAGCCTGATCATATGCTTGAAATCTTAACTAATATCATGTAAAACATGCATGGATTTGAGAATAGCATGAATGATATGATATGGGCCTAAGAAACCATGAATAATCATTAAAACATGCTTTTGAGTGACAAGTATAACATGGGTAATTGAATATAAGCTTAGAGTAACAATTGGGTAAAACCTTAGTTTATGAAGATCATAATATTCATGAACAAAAAAAATAATTTGGGCATGAGGATGAAAATAAATCCTTATTAAATACCCTCATACCTGATTACTTTTGATTTTTTCATTGAAGTTTTGAGAATTTGAACTTGGATATGAAGAACCCTAATTTCTTGCTTTGGAGGAGTGGAAAATCGCATGTTTCTTGAGTAATTGGTGTTGTGTTGAGAATGAGAGATTTGAAGTTGTTTAGGCTTTATATTTAGCTTTATAATATCTTAAACAACGTAGTTTTGGGGTTAAAAGAGTGGAACAAGATTGAAAATTCCTTAAAACCATCTGGAAAACTCCTGGAAGTAGTCCCGACGAATCTAGTAATGACTCGTAAAGTCAGGCCATAAGTCGTTGCTTGAGTTGTGGTCAAAAAACCCAATTTCAGACCCTACTACCATGGCAACAACTTCCTTTGATGATTCTTTATGTCTGACAATAAGTCGTTGTCAGACTCGGTGTCATTGGAAGCTTTGACAATGTTTCAGAATTTGATCATAACTTGTTACACCAATATCGGATTAAGGAAAATTTGGTGGATTTGGAAAGCTAATTCAATTATTTATCTTATGGTGGGTCTTGATCTAAAAAATTACTACTAATACCAAAGTTATACTTATTTGAAGCTTACTATTGTTATATTTTTCTCAAGTATTTAATTGCTATAGGATATTTTGACTTGTTTATAAGGTAGGAGCTATTTGTGACCTTAATATGTATTTAAATAACTAATAAAACTACTTAAACATGGTTTTATATTTTTCATATTCTTGAAGCATGGTTCTAATATTGTCTTGGATTTTTAGGGTGTTACAATATCTCCCTTTTGGGCTCATTCATCCTCGAATAAAGACTGACTTGGCTGAATGGATAAGAAAAGATCCATAATTTGACATACAATTCTAAGAGTTGAATGTGTATAGGATGAGTAAATTTTCAACTAAAACTTTGGATATTTTTAATGGTAGGAACTCGCTAGTACTACCCGGCTGAATCTGAAGTTTGATAATAACATGATACTGATTTCGGTTAGGACTAATTTATACTAGGAGTAAGGGTTCAAATGAATTAACAATTAGCATGAATGTAAATAAATCACCCCATGGAATAGGCATATTCATGAAACTTCGGATAGTAAGACTAGATGAAGATATGGAAAACTATTGGAGCTTATCTGTCTGATTACTAAACTGAATTGTTGGCTATAAGAACTGACTCATACTGAAAGTTTATAACTCAACTGAAGTATTCCTTCAATGCTCATTGTTAGAGGTTCCAATACTAATAGGGAGGTAATAATTTTAGGCATGATCCGAGTGAGATATTTGAATATAGATTATAACATGGTTTGAGCATCCAAGTCTTCTAGTTTGAGCTTGTAGAATAGGAATGACTAAGAGCTGAATATGAGACACCACTGGTTCAAATTTATATATCATGGATCTTGAATATCTTAGTTTGAAAGCAAGGTTGGTACTAGTATAGCTTAAGCGATGTAATTGATAATTCTATAACTTAGCAATATCCTTCGACCATGTACTTTATTATGAACCTACCACCCTTAACTAGCTGAAACTTCCAACTTTCATATGTACACTACCTATGACTACTAAAAGCTATGTCTATCCTTATTGAATTCCCCCATTCTATAAAATCTTAAATAAGAGATACAAGGATCCACCACTTAAAGGACTACACTGGTCTTAACCACAAAAACAATACATTCTATATTCACTTGGAGTTATCACCCTCAAAGATACACTTTTTCTTGCCACCTTAAACAATCAACCTTAAGCACTAGTCAAAGAGTTACTAACCATAAAAATCCATCATCTAAAGGGATATCAACAAGTCATTCAAGCCTATCATTCAACTACCAACAACATCACTATCAAAGCATAAAAAAGGTCACTGAAGAAATAGAACATGAGGGTCTGGTATGTGAAGGGCACTATGAAATCTTGACTTAGGGATTTTCATGGATTCGAACATAACTGAGGCTTGAGGAGTAAAATATAATTAGAATAAACCCATTCAATAGATATAATCTAAGAGCATACATGATGTAGTATGATATCACTATTCACTAAGGACATATCATGAGTACTTGGAATTGAACATAATATGAAAACATGAGTACATGAGTCATGAGTTGTTTGATAACTAAGGCGTGACGAGTAAAACATAATTAGAATAAACTCATTCAAGATATATGATTTGAGAGCATACACAATATAATGTGATAACACTAGTCACTAAAGATATATCATGAGTACCTGGAACTGAACATACTATAAAACATGAGCACATGAGTCATGAATTGTTTGACTTAGACTAGAATTCAAAAATTAATGGAATAAGAGTCATACTTATGAGTGAACTGTCACTCCTTATACTAGGAACTATGAGTGGACATGATTCTATATAATATACTTAAATATGAGCTATGATCATAGACCTAACTTGTAAGGCATGAGTAGAGTGTCGTAGTGACTGAAGTACAAAATTTTTACTAAGATAAGAATGGGTTGGGCATCTTCCTCCCCTAGTGTTGTTCTTAAACTCAATAGCATCACTACTAGAATCTAATAACTTGACTTGATTCATTGTTCTATTATCTCGCCCTTAGATTTAAGCCATCATTCTAAGTCTATAGAACTCTACAATAAACTTTAAACTAAACTGCAATCACTTTACTCAAGAGTGTGATATACAACAATACACATAAATAATAACCTCTCCTAAAAGACTATATCTTAAAGTGTAAAACCCACTGCTAGAACATCCTTCTAAGATACAACTCTTAACTTTCTATAGCCCCAAAAGTAATCATAGTATAACTTAAACACTTACTAACTTAGAGTCTCTAGGAGTATCACCATACCCTGAGTACACACTTTTTCCTTCTAGAATTTAAAACTTTTCTTTCTATTAGGTTGACCACCAATAATTCAATCTTAGATTCTAACACCTAATATGGATAGCCGTGCAACTTCTCATGCACTAATACCCACTTACTACTACTAGATAGAAATCATGAAACACTAATCCACACAAAATTTTATGAAAATACTCAACCTTAAGAAGCTTCTCTATCTTTCTGGTTGCTGCCTAATCTCCATCCTGACTAAGGAATTAACATACTCTAAGTCCTCTTAAACCGATAAATCTCTCTCAAATTAGTTTTGTATAATCTACGTAACACCTTTTTGGCCCCATGGATACACAATCGACTAAATTTGGATAAACGCTATCCTCACTTCACTGATGCTACACTTCTAGGCTTATGCTCCTAACTCTAGGTCATGCGGTCATAGGATTCTGAGAAAGGAGCTGGGAGCATATCTGACTTTGGATAAATGAACAATTTTCATAAATAAGAACAAACTCTTTCAACGTTTGGAACTTGAAGGCACTAATAGGATCTTTTTAAGCCTACGTGCAATCTCATAACTTTCTGTGGGGATTGTATAAGAAGACACTATCAGTAGGAATTTAAGTTTGGTTTATTCTACTGCCTCAAGAATAAGGCTTAGTTGGTATGAATGAAGCAATATACGAATATGTATAAGTTTCTTAGAGAACATCTTTACTGGACAATCTGAGATATGAAAAAAAGAAAACATTTCTGAAATGCTTTATAACTTTTTGAAAAAAAAGAATAGACGCCTGCGTACCTCCGCAAGTCTTTACTAGACACTGCTTCATAGATACCCTAGGACACTTGAACCTTGTGTTGTGATACAATGTTTGTCACAACCTGAGACTATTCCTAGTCATAACATGATTCTTAGAACCATAAGTGATCCCAAGCTAACCTATGATACTGGCACAATGCTTGAGCAACTGATTAAAACATATATAAAAGCTAATTGACTGAATAGAAACATAATCATGAGGAAAGTTATTTCCATACATATACTATTGGAAAGTTTATTTACAATATCTATATTCTAAAAAGAAAGAGAAATTGCTTTCAACAACTCTAACTAACTATCTATGAAGCCTCTACTAATACTTACTATAGGCAGTCGGGATGTGACCCCAGCTATCCCAAATCAGCATATAAGAATAAGAATATAAAGTATAAGAACCGTAATTGACTTGAGTACTTGAAATAAGAGAACCACCTGCTAGCTGAAAGCTCTGATCTGTCTGATTATGATCGTGAGTGTAAGAACCTTAATCTATATTACATGAAGAAGGTAGGTAGAAGAGGTATGAAATAAGTACTTTGGAATGTACTGAGTATGTGAGATATGCACTAGTCATGAAAATACCTAAACAAGAATTAAAATTAAAAACATATTCCATTTGTTGAAATGTGTATTTAAAACATGTCTGTACGTAAAAACTGTAAGGCATAGTGAAATTTCTAAATAATGAGCTAAAATATTTTTGTAAAATAGGAAGTGGTAGAAGCATGACTACTATATCTAATCACAAGTTAAAGATGAATATGATGTAAAACTATACTGAGTGCTATGTATCTGTACTAGGTCTAAAACTGTAGGATGTGAGCTGATGCAATGACCAAGTATAAACATGTAGTAAATGGAACTAAATAACTGAATGCAGGTTCATGCATAATCTAAAGCTGAAACAAAAACTAAGGACTTTCGGAACTAACAATAACTGACAAACCCCAATTTATGCAAATTGTTGTCCAATCTGTAACTCCAGTTGGAAGAGTACTAGTACCTTGCTAAGGGTACCAGCACTGGCTAGCGTGGATCCACTAAACTAATGTCCCAAATGAGTGACCCCTTATAACCTACAATAGCACAATACTTCTAGAACCTAGGGACTTCTATACAAGTTTTTAAGCCTTAACTAATGTGTCAACCTTCACCCCTACATTCATTAGGTGCTAAGTACTACTCCCAACTAAATGACACTGAAAACTATACTGTCCATTATGATTATATTATTGAAATATCAAAAATAGATAATCTAAAGTGCTCAATAACATGTAAACTGATATATGCATGAATCCCTAGGTATCGGGTGTTCATAATCCACCAACTTTGATAAATGCAAATGTACACGATAATATTAAAAGCCGATCATATTAGGAAAAAAGGGAAATTTCCTAGGACGAGTCTAAAATTATAAATTTACCAACATATTAAGGGTTCATAATTCAAAGTCTGTGAATATACTAAGTTTCATGGGAAAACATGGTATGTCAACTAATATGGATTTAAATCCACAAAATTATGATAAATAGTGCATAATAGTCTTGAAATTGATAAATCTTATATAGACTAATCATATGCTTAATATCTTAATTAATATCATGTAAAACATGCATGGATTTGAGAATAGCATGAATGATATGATATGGGCAGAAGAAACCATGAATAATCATTAAAACATGCTTATGAGTGACAAATATATCATGAAAAATTAAATTTAAGCTTAGAGTAACAATTGGGTAAAGCCCTAGTTTATGAAGACATAAAATTCATGAACAAAATTCATAATTTCGTCATGAGGATAAAAGGAGATCCTCATTGAATACCCACATACCTGATTACATTTGATTCTTGAATTAAATTTTTAAGGATTTGAATATGGAGATGAAGAACCCTAATTTCTTGCGTTGGAGGATTGAGAAATCACATATTTCTTGAGTAATTCACATGTTGTATTAGAATGTGGTATTTGGAATTTTTTAGGCTTTATATTTGTAACGCCCGAATTTTCTGGAACCAGAATACCACACGGTACTCATGATCCTGAAGGACCACAAGCTAACCCTCTACTGATATCTGTACCTGAGCATTGCATAATATAATAAAACAAATACAGAAAACTGGCGGAAACTTGACCTAAGGTTCAAAATGTCTAAAATACACAAAACTGAAAACTGAATACTGATACATCTGTCTGAAATGCCTCTAACTGTCTGATATGTGGAGTTGATGGGATATGTTCCCAACTAACTCCGTCTACTGAAAATAAACTGAACCTAATATAAAATTAAAATAGGAGGCATCCTCGAATGAAGAGGACTCACTACTATGTCTACTGCTGCTGACTGAGTCTAGCCTGCTATGGGTGCTCTGGATCTCATGCTTTTGAACCTATGGTATAAGACACCATAGCGTAAGAAAAAAGTATGCGTTAGTACTTTGAATGTACAAGTATGCTAGATTAGGTAAGGCTGAATGCAAGGGCTTATGCATGGACATTACTTAACTGAATAACATGACAATACCAAATGGGGATGTATGCATGATGAACAAATTAAAAACTGAGATCGCAGTAATACTAATGCTAGATTCTGAAATACAAGTTTCTAAATACTGACTTACTGATCACTGAGTCTAGTATTACTGATATCTGAGTTCACTAACTTGGGGATACTGAGTAATTGAGTCTACTAAGATTGATGTCTAATCTTATTGATACTGATACTGAGTTTTCATATATGAGATCAAGCCTATTTAATGGGTGACCTCTGAGTTTACTGCTGATAGTGTTTGATACTTCGTTAACTGAATATGAGATCAAGACTAAATAACGGGTGATCTATGAATCTACTGATGATAATGTCTGATACTTGATTAACTGAATATGAGATCAAGCCTAAATAACGGTTGATCTCTAAGTTTACTGATAATGATAATGATTGTCTAAATTTGAGATCAATCTTATATAACAGGCAATCTCTAAGAGGTAGTCAAGACTAGTATAACGGGTGACTCCTCAACTGAGTTCTATTACTGAGACTGAAGCTAAAACCAAAACTATAGGAGGTAGTCATCTAACTGACATGCCCCTTCTATCTAGTTGGGGTCCAACCTGTAACCCCAGTTGGAAGGGTGCTAATACTGTGCCACGAGTAAAGACACTTCTATTGAACCCAGGATACCAAGCCTAATATAACGGGTGACACCTGGTTGGAGCTAAGCCTAATATAACAGGTGACTCTAGGGAGGTAGTCAAGCCTAATATGATGGGTGACTCCTCATCCTATGCTGGCTATGAAGTTCTAGAGTGCACGGATTATTATTAACGACTCTGCCTAAAATAATGTGGAAACTGTCATCCCTGCCCTCGCTCGGTGCTGAATCCTGCCCCTAACTAAATAAACACTGAACTGATTCTTAGATCATACTAGACTAAGCTAAATCTAGTACTGATTATCTTACTTGATTGATCTGACTGAGTTCACTTGGTTCCATTGACTGGTAGAATACTACTAAGGTCTGAAGTGAATACTAAACTTGATTAGACTGAATACTGAGATTGCTGAGTTTTCTTAACTTCTGTCACTAATTGAGATATACTGATCATAGCACGACTGAGATTATCTTGAGACTGACTCGGCTTTAGAAAAACAACTAAGTTCTTGGGTATTAAATACCCCCAGGACTCGATAGTATAAATAATTAAGACGTGACCATAGACTATCATTCACAACATAACCAATGAAGCATCATTTCAAGTACTTGGGAATCTTAAACATGTAATTGTAAAGGGAAACATGCTATTGTCTCATAACTCATCCAACAAGGAATTCACATAAATAGGAATACATGCAACATATCATAATTCATTCATTTAGGCCTTTCAAAAAATTCTTAGCATGTACTAGTTGACATATGCTTGGGAATAACATACTTCATGTTGCAATAATACTATTTTCTTCACATAAGCAATTTATCAAACATGTGGGAGGCACCCTTTGGCCATACAATATTCAATACACCAAATTAACATAATTACATAATTCAACATATTTCTTGAAGGGCCTTTATCATGAACATTACATAACCAATACATACTAAGGTCAATATTTGCATCTTCATGGTCACAACATGAACTAAAACTAAATATTAACATGGGCTTCAACTTCCACTGAAAAACTCATAAACATAAAATCTGGAATTTAAAAAGGGATTATTAGACTTCTTGGGTGGAAGGAACCCAAGAATAAACATCCAAAATACCTTGCTATATGATTCTTGAAAGATTCACGGAGGAATTTCCTTGATTTTAAACCTTCAATAGAAACCCTAATTCTTGTTCTTTAGGAAAATTGAGAGAAAACCTTATATTTTGGGTGAAAATATGTTGAATCTCGTGTTAAGGAAGCTTATATTGGGGTGGGATTTTACCAAATCATCCTTGGAAACACGAAAGTGAAATGCTGAAAAATTGGGCACAAGAGCTATGGAAAGACGCGCCATTCCCAGAGCCTTTTGTAGGCTGGGCGGTGCCTTGCTACTGAGGGAGGGGGCTAAGTCACTAAGCTGGGCGGCGCCTCTCTATAGCCTTTTGCTACTGTTTTTCCATCCCAAACATGACCTTAGGCTCATCTAAAAATTTCTAAACTCACTTGGGATGTACTCTAGATTTGCCCCATCATAATGCAACAAGAATGCACTGCTATGCTAGATGAGGTAAGGCTGAATGCGTTAGTACTTTGAATGCACTGGTATGATAGATGAGGTAAGGATGAATCAAGGGCTTATTCATGAAAATTACTTAACTGAATAACATGAGAATACCAAATACTAAAACTATATCGCAGTAATACTAATACTAGATTCTAAAATACGGGTTTCTGAATACTGACTTACTGATGACTGAGTCTAGTAGTACTAATATCTAAGTTCACTAACTTAGGGATATTGAGTAACTGAGACTACTGAGATTGATGTTTAAGCTTAGTGATACTGATAATGAGTTACCATATCTGAGATCAAGCCTATATAACAAGTGAGCTCTAAGTTTGCTGCTAATAGTGTTTGATACTTGGTTAACTGAATATGAGATCAAGCCTAAATAATGAGTGATTTCTGAATCTACTGATGATAATGTCTAATACTTGATTAACTGAATATGAGATCAAGCCTAAATAATGGGTGATCTTTAAGTTTACTAATAATGATAATGATTTTCTAAATTTGAGATCAAGCCTATATAATAGGTGACCTCTAAGAGGTAGTCAAGCCTAGTATAATGGGTGACTCCTTAACTGAGTTCTAGTACTGAGACAGAAATTGAAACTAAAACTGTGGGAGGTAGTAATCTAACTGACATGCCCCTTCTATCTAGTTAAGATCCAACCTGTAACCCTAATTGGAAGGGTACTAATATCGTGCCACAGGTAAAGACACTTCTATCTGAACCCAATATACCAAGACTAATATAACGAGTGATACCTTATTGGAGCCAATCCTAATATAACAGGTGACTATGGGGAGGTAGTCAAGCCTAATATAACGGGTACCTCCTCATCCTGCGATGGCTACACAATTCTGGAGTGCAGAGATTGTTATTAATGATTTGCCTAAAATAACATGGAAGATGTCATCACTGCCTGCCCTCACTCATCGCTGAATCTTACTCCCAACTGAATAGACACTAAACTAATTCTTAGATCATACTATACTAAGCTTAATCTGGTACTAATTATCTTACTTGACTGATCTGACTGAGTTCACTTGGTTCTATTGACTGATAGAATACTACTAAGGTCTGAACTAAATACTGAACTTGGTTAGACTGAATACTGAGATTGCTAAGTTTTCTTAACTTCTATCACTAATTAAGATATACTGATCATAGCACGACTGAGATTATCTTGAGACTGACTCGGCTCTAGACAAGCAGCTAAGTTTTTGGGTATTAAATACCCCAGGACTCTCGATAGCGTAAATAAATAAGACATGACCATAGACTATTATTCGCAACATAACCAATGAAGCATCATTTTGAGCACTTGAGAATCTTAAACATGTAATTGCAAAGAGAAGCATGCTATTGTCTCATAACTCATCCAACAAGGAATTCACATGAATAGGAATAGATGCAACATATTATAATTCATTCATTTAGGCCTTTTAACAAACACTTAGCATGTACTAGTTGACATATGCTTGGGAATAACATACTTCATGTTGCAATGACACTATTTTCTTCACATAAGTAATTTATCAAACATGTGGGAGGCAACCTTTGGCCATACAACATTCTATAAACCAAATTAACATAATTATATAATTCAATATGTTTCTTGAAGGGACTTTATCATGAACATCACATAACCAACACATATTAAGTCAATACTTGCATCTTTTTTTATCACAACATGAATTAAAACTTAATATTAACATGGACTTCAACTTCAAACCACATAAATCATGAAAAACTCATAAACATAAAATCTTAAATTTAAAAAGGGATTCTTTGACTTCTTGGGTGGAAGGAATCAAAGAATGAACATCCAACATACCTTGCTATATGATTCTTGAAAGATTCACGGAGGAATTTTCTTGATTTTGAACCTTCGATAGAAACCCTTATTCTTGTTATTGACGAAAATTAAGAGAAAACCTTATATTTTAGGTGAAAAAAATATTGAATCTCATGTTAAGGAAGCTTATATAGTGGTGGGATTTGACCAAATTTCCCTTGGAAACACAGAAGTGAAATGCTGAAAAACTAGGCACAAGAGCTATGGAAAGGCGGCGCCTTTCCTAGAGCCTTTTGTAGGCTGGGTGGCACCTTGCTAGTGAGAGAGGGGGCTAAGGATCTAAGCTGGGTGGAGCCTCTCTGTAGCCTCTAACTACTATTTTTCCAACCCAAACATGACCTTAGGCTCATCTAAAAATTCCAAAACTTACTCAGGATGTACTCTTGACTTGCCTCATTGCAACGAAACAAGAAAATCAAAAATTGGAGGTCGGTATGGTCATGAAATAATTTGTCAATGTTTCAAAGGCTTATGGAATGGAAAAGTTTCAACACTTAGCCAAATTTTCTAAGTGTTAGGCTTTTCTTGGCATGCTTTAGAATTTCTAAGGACTTGGGAATTTTATGGGGTGTTTCAATATTTAGCCTTAGAATAGCTTAAACGTTGTAGTTTTAGGGTTAAAAAGAGGGAAAAGACCAAACAACACCTTAAAAATTGTCTGGAAAAACTCTTGGAACTAGTCCAGAAGCTCTTGAAATGACTTATTAGGTCAGACCACAATCGTTTCTTAAGTCTTGGTCAATGGAATTCAGCCCTACTGCCATTGCAATGACTCCCTCTGATGACCTGTTAAATCTGATAATGACTCATTGTCAGTGGCAGCTTTCACTGTGCTTCAGTAATTTGGCCATAACTGTTTTACTTTGATATCAGATTAAGGCAAAATTGGTGGAGTTGGAAAGCTAATTCAATTATCTATTTGATGGTGAGTATGAGGATAAATATTCTTAGTAATCCAAAAATTAAGCTCTTTTGAAGCTGACTATATTTATATTCTTCACAAGAATTTTATCGCTATGGGATGTTTTGACTTTTCTATAAGCTAGGAGCTATTTGTGACCTTAACATGTATTTAAATCACTAATATAACTACCAAACAAATATTTTTGATTCTTCATATACTTGAAGCAACATTCTAATTTTTTTTTGGATTTTTGGGGTGTTTTAATAGCTCCCTATTGTGGTCATTCGTCCTTGAATAAAGACTGATTCTGTTAAAAGGATAAGAAAAGGGATATAGTCCCTAACATAGCATTCTAAGAGCTGAATATGGACACGATGAGCAAATTTCCAACTAATACTTTGAGTAGTTTTAAAATTTAGGAACTCACTAGTACTGCCCGATTGAATTCTGACGTTAAATAACTAACATGATATTGATTTCTAAATCTAGATATCTTTGTTTACAACAAAGCATTTGCATCCAAATGGTCTGAAATAGTATAGCTTAGGATTTCTACTGAATACCAATTCATATGGAGTCTTATTCAAAAGTGATCTAATCACACACCTATTCGTCACATAACAAGCAATATTTACTGCTTCACTTCTATAACTCTTTGGAAGTCTACAATCAATTAGCATAGTTTAGCAATCTCTGTCAATGTTCTATTTTTCCTTTCAACAACTCCATTTTGTTGTGGAGTTCTAGGAGCAGAAAAGTTGTGACTTATTCTATGCTCATCACAAAATTCATCCACTTAAGAATTCTCAAATTCAGTACCATGGTCAGACCTAAATTCAACAATTTTTCAATTTAGCTTCACTTGGATTTTCTTGGAAAAAGCCACAATACCCCATATTTTTCATCCTTTGTTCTTATAAATATTATACAGGTAAACCTGAAGTAGTCATTCAAAATAATCAACACATATTTCTTCTGTAAGACCTCACAAAGCTCCCTTGTAGTTTGAGCCTTGAGTGTGTCAAAATGAAGTGTAGTTCCAACCTTAAAAGATTGATTAGAGACTTCCTAAGTGATTAGTATTTTAATATTTGATTAATTTTTCTAAAAATGACTTCCTATAGTGTAGGGAATTGAATAAGCTTTCCAACGATACCAATTTTATCTAAATCCAGCATCAGGGTGGGAAGTTATGGTCGTTTTATCGAGAGTTGTCGGAACTGCCTAGGTGCAATGGACAGGTTGATGGACCATCGCAACCAAGGCAGTAACTCCCTTTTCTGGCCAAAGTACTATGGCTAGGATGATGGACCATCAAGACTTTGGCAGACCATCATTGACACCGTCATGCTGAGGCAGTGTGGCCTCATCCTGGAGAACGTGCGACAGACGATCCAACGGACCGTCGAGTTTTTCTACGGATAGTCACTGAGACCATCACATTAAGGCAGTATGTTATTTTTCTAACCGACATACGATGGACGATCCGACGGACCGTCAGGCTAGCAACAGACCATCGATTCGACCATCGCAACCCTCGTTCAGTATTTTAAGTCATTTTTAAAAGGGACTTTTTGGTTTTTTTCCACTATTTTATCAACCAGATATATTCCAAACGAAGCAAATGACTTCATTCATCATCCAAAACACAATAGAGCTAGGGTTTCTCCCTGAAGATTAAATCTAAAATCCTTCTTCAAGAAATTTAAGAACTCACCATAGATTCTACAAATTGAGTTGAGATTTAAGTTCCCAAAGTTTGAGGGTTGCAAGAACCTTCTATCAGGATTAAGAAGAAGAGTTTGAAGAAATCTTGTTCATCTAATTTCATAATCTAAGGTATGTGGGGTTTTGAACAAGGGTAATTCTTTCACCCTTGTGCCCAAAAGCATATTTTAACTATAATTTTCTACAATCTATGAGATTTTACATGATGTTGAATTAGGGTTTTTCACCAATTGTTATTGATTGTAATATCTTGATGTTTCCCATGAATTGAAAGTCAAATAACATGATTTTGCATATTTTCTTAAGAAATTCAAGCTGGGTTTATACCCTATGTTGTTACTCCTTGAGAATTTAAGAGTTTTAATGTTCTAAAAATTTAAATATGAGTATGTTGATATTCTAAGACAAATTGTTGTAACTTCCATATTTCTACATGAATTATGAATCTATATGCTATCTATTATGCATTAAGATGAGTTTTAACTTGAGATTAAATTATGGGTCATTAAGCCCTATTTGAGACTTGCAATTTTCTGAACTATTGTGCTATAAGCACCCATGATTTGAGTATTTTGAGATTAATGAGAAATATTTTGACCTAATGGTCATAGAGTTTTGAAATCTGCTCTACCACATGAGATTACAGATTTGATTATTGGGTTCTTATAAACCATGAGATTATTTTGAAAGTGGATTTCCATGAGATGAGCGAAATAAACTAAAGAGACTAGTATTTAACACTGAGTTGGGTAAGTTACCATGGATTCTTACCCTAGAACTATGTCTCACTGTAGGTTTGAGATTTTGGGCCTGAGGTCATGATGATTGGGCTTGAGGACGAGATAAATGATCACTGAGTTGAGGTTATACTCCTTGACAAGTTTATGATGCCTCTCCCCAACCTGAGGTTTCTTACTTAGAAAGAAAAGACATTGGACTCCATGTAGCTTGCATGGTTTATGTCAGTTAAGAGAACCTCCCAAAATTAAAGTATTTTCCATTGAGATAGAATATTTTACCTAAATCTTTGAGATGAGATATTTTCTAAAGTGAACGAATTGCTTTTGAGTATTTTCCCAAGAAATAAGTAGTTTTCTCTACTAATAAGAGTTGATCATTAGTTTTTAGACCAAAGTCATATGATTTTGAGTTGAAAAGAGTTATAAATTCTTGAGCAATAAAGAAGTTTTACTCTTCATGAGATATATGAATGAGTTGAAAGTATTGCTTAAAGCTTCCTTCATCCTATGAGTAATGAGAATAAGAGGAGAGCATAAATTTTAAAGCCCAAGTATAATGACTCATGAGATTTGTGTTACATGCTTCATTCTACATGATTTATGAGCTTTACATTTTAGACTTATTCAACCGATGTGAGTCATTCCTATTTGCATGTATGATTTGATTAAAGTGTTGATTCACATATACGTCTATGTGCTATATTGTCTTATAATGTAGGTTCAGGTGCTTAGTCCCAGCCTCGTTAGTGATTCCCGAGTACCTTCGTCTTCATTTCTATTGTGGTGAGTCCTCATATTTCAAGGACCTATCTTCAGATATTTCAGTATTCGAGAGTTTATATTATTACTTTTTAGTTTAGTTTAAGTCAGTTGGGGACCTATCCCAACGTCTCTCGAGTTCATGGATTAATAGATACTTTGTCTGACTAGTTATCAAACTGTGGTTGTGTTGAGATTTCTAGTATTGTCGTTATTTAGATGAGTATTACCTTTGCATTGTCTTTCATTTGATATGACAGTGCCAGTGTTTTGTATATTTCTTCTTGAATGAGTTATTATGAGTAGTGATAGGCTCAAAGGGTTAGCTTAGGGCTACTTGTATCCCTAAGCACCGTGTGTTGTCCCGGGAGGTGATTTTGGGTTGTTACAAACTTGGTATCAAAGACTAAGATTTTAAAGGAGTCCTAGGGAGTCTGACAAGACGTTTTAGGAAAAAATTGTTTCTTTCTTTCAGATTCTATCATGTCTACAGTTGTCCCTCTCATCTAATAATTCGTGCTTTCTTATTTTAGAAAATTCCTCTTTGAAGGGCGAATGCCCACGGAAATGATAATGAGCAACCCCCACCTGTTGATCCTTTGAATGAGACTGTCTCATGTTGAGTTTCAGGTGGCCTTTTAGGCGTTAACCCAAGTAGTCACCGCTAATTTTTGGGCCAATAACTAAGCCACAGTTGTAAATCAGTAGGGAGGTGATGTAGCTATTTCTACGATCCATGATTTTATATAGATAAATGCTCTAGAGTTTTATGGGTCCAAGGCTGGTGAGGACCCACAGTTGTACCTTGACGAGCTAAGAAAGATCACGCAGGTGATACATGTTTCTGAGGAATAAAGTGTTGAGTTGGCATCTTATAGGTTGAAAGACATAGCTTATAACTGGGTTGTATTATGGAGGAAAGGTAGAGGTGAGGTTGCTTCTCCTATGACATGGCATGTGTTTCGAGATGCATTATTGTACAAGTTCTTTTAGCTTGAGATGAGGGAACCAAAGATTAAGGAGTTTATGAACTTGGGCAGGGCTCCATGACTGTTAAAGAGTACTGCTTGAAGTTCAACCAGTTGGCTAAGTATGCTCCTGATTTGATTTCTGACACCCAAACTAGTATGAGCAAGTTCATGGCAGGTGTTTCTAGTTTGGTGCTGAAAGAGTGTAGGACTATGATGTTACTTAAGGATATGGATCTGTCTAGCTTGATGACATATACACAGCAGATAGAGACGAATAATATTAGAGAAAGAGATAAAGTAAGGGGTAACAAGAGGGCTAGATCTGAGCAGCATGAGTATATTCAGCCTAGGTTCCATAGAGAAAACTGCCCTCAGTTTCAGAGACGTTCGTCTATTCCAGCGCCTTCATCGGCTAGTGCTTCCATGCCTAAAGACAGGCAAGAGCAAGGGAGCAGGTCTTTTATGTCTAGGTCGCATAACAGTGTTAGTAACAAGCACTATTAGCCTCCTTGTGCTAAGTGTGGTAGGGATCATCTCGGTGAGTGTTTTACAGATTTGAGGGGTTTTTTAGTTGTGGTAAGCAAGGCCACAGAATTATAGATTATTTGAATGCTAGGTAGGAGACCAGAGATGCCTGACCTCAGGCACAGACTACTAGTACACCAGCTCATGTCCCTTATCCCGCCCTTGTTTAGGATGCTTCACCTAGCACTGTTTCCAGTCAGCGCTAGATTAGATTCTATACCTTACCATCCCATCAAGAATAGGAGGACTCTCCCGATGTTGTTACTGGTATACTCCACATCTTTTTTTTTTATATTTATGCATTGTTGGACCCTGGGTCAAGTCTCTTCTATGTGACCCCACTTGTGGTTGTGAATTTCAAAATAAGTCTTGCAAAGATTCCTGAGCCTTTCCTAGTCTCCATACCAGTAAGAGAGTCAGTTATTGCTAAACAAGTGTATAGAGATGGTTTTGTTACTATTCTTTATAGAGTCATACTTGCTGATTTGATATAGTTAGACATGGTGGATTTTGACCTTATTCTGGGTATGAATTGGCTTCATTCTTGTTATGCATCTATAGACTTTAATAACTGTGTGGTCAAGTTTCAGTTCCCCGATAAACCAGTTTTTGAGTGGTCCAGGAGTTTGGTATCTCCCAAGAGTCATTTTATCTCCTATCTCAAAGCCAAAAAGCTAATATCCAAGGGTTGCATCTATCACCTAGTTAGATTCAAAGACACAAAGTTTGAGTCTCCAATTATTCAATTAGTCGATATTGGTAATGAGTTTCCAGATGTTTTCCAAAAGATCTTCGAGGGATACCTCCCAATAGAGAGATAGAATTCGAGATTGACCTTCTTCCCGACACTAATCCCATTTCTATTCCGCCATACCATATGGCACCTACTGATCTTAAGGAGTTGAAAGAGCAACTCAAAGATCTTTTAGACAAAGGTTTCATAAGGCCCAGTATTTCTCCTTGGGGCGCACCTATTCAATTCGTGTGGAAGAAAGATAGTTCTTTGCGTATGTGCATTAACTATCATCAACTAACAAAGTCATAGTAAAAATAAGTATCTTCTTTCGAGAATTGATGACCTGTTTGATAAGTTGCAAGGGGAAAGTTATTTCACCAAGATAGACCTTAGATCCGGCTATGATCAACTTAAAGTGAAGGAATGTGATATTCCAAAGACAGCCTTTCAAAACCTCTATGGTCACTTTGTGTTTCTAGTCATGTCTTTTGGGCTGACTAATGCCCCATCAGCTTTTATGGACCTCATGAATCGAGTGTTCAAGCAATATCTTGATATGTTTATCATAGTGTTCACTGATGATATCTTTGTGTACTCACATACTGAGAATGACCATACAGATCACCTTAGAATTGTTTTGGAAACTCTTAGAGGTCACCCGTTGTTCGCCAAATTCAGTAAGTGTGAATTTGGGCTAATGTCTATAGCCTTTCTCGATCATATTATTTCAACCAAAGGTATTAAAGTTGATCCCCAAAAGATAGAAGCCGTAAGAAATTGGCCTAGACCTATCTCTCCATCTGACATTAGAATTTTCTTGGGTCTAACAGGCTATTATCACCATTTTGTTAAAGGTTTCTCATCTATTGCATCTCCCATGACCCGGTAGACCCAAAAGAAAGTTAAGTTCCAATGGTCAGATTCTTGTGAGAAGAGTTTTCAGGAGGTGAAGACTCGACTTACTTTAGCCCCTGTGTTGACTTTGCTTGATGGTACAGATGGTTTTGTGGTGTATTGTGATGCCTCAAGAGTTGGTGTAGGTTGTGTGTAGATGCAATGAGGTAAGGCTATAGCCTATGCCTCTAGGTAGTTAAATCTAAATGAGAAGAATTACCCAACCCATGATCTTGAGTTAGCTGCTGTGGTCTTTGCTTTGAAAATCTGGAGACACTATCTTTATGGTGTTCATATTAATGTGTTTACTCAGAGGGAGTTAAATCTTAGGCAGATGAAGTGACTAGAGTTGTTAAAAGACTATGATATGAGTGTGTTGTATCACTCGGGCAAGGCCAATATAGTAGTGGATGCCCTTAGCAGATTGTCTATGGGTAGTGTTGCTCATGTAGCGGAAGCTAAGAAAGAGTTAGCTCATGATATGCATTGTCTGGCTATATTGGGTGTTAGGTTGCTTGATTCAGATGAGGTAAGT
Organism: Capsicum annuum; assembly: GCF_002878395.1. NCBI lineage: Eukaryota > Viridiplantae > Streptophyta > Magnoliopsida > Solanales > Solanaceae > Capsicum > Capsicum annuum. Next base: position 200,607,914 of record NC_061113.1, read on the forward strand.
ACTTTGGTGCAAAGTAGTTCTGAATCCTCTTTAGTTTTAGAAGTGAGTGAGAAGCAAGATAGAAATCCTAGTTTGGTCAAACTGAAAGAGACAGTTAAGGACCAAAAGGTAAAGGTTTTATCCCAAGGGGGAGATGGTGTGTTGAGATTGCAGGGTAGATTGTACGTTCCATGTATTGATGATCTGAGGCAGAGAATTATGGTTGAAGCACATGGCAGGCAATATTCTATTCATCCCAGCACTACTAAGATGTACTGTAACTTGCAACAAAACTATTTGTGAAATGGTATGACGAAGGATATAGCTGAGGTTGTAGCGAAGTGTGCAATGTGCCAACCGATTAAGGTAGAGTACCAAAGACCTGGTGGTGTGATACAAGAGTTTGGTATACCCATTTGGAAGTGTGAGGTAGTAAATATGGACTTTATGATCGGGTTACCTCTTTTGCGTCATCAACATGATTCTATTTGGGTTGTTGTAGATAGGCTGACTAAGTCCGTGCACTTCTTGCCTGTGCATACATCTTATACAGCGGAGGATTATGCTAGATTGTATATCCAAAAGTTAGTCAGGCTGCACAGATTTTCCTTGTTTATCATTTCGAATAGGCGTACTTAATTTACTTCTCAGTTTTAGAGGGTGTTTCAATAGGGTCTTGGTACCCAAGTTCTTTTGAGTTCCACTTTTAATCAGTAGACAGATGGTTAGGCTGAGAGGACTATTCAAAATATAGAAGATATGTTGAGGGCATGTGCTCTTGATTTCAAAGGTAGTTGGGATGAGCATTTGCCATTGATAGAGTTCGCCTATAACAATAGTTACCATGCTAGAATCAGGATGGCACCATTTAAGGCCTTGTATGGTAGGAGATATAGATCACCCATAGATTGGTTTGAAGTTGGTGAAGCTGCCATAATTGGGCCTGATGCAGTGTTTGAATCCATAGAGAAAGTTAAGTTGATTAGGGAGAGATTAAAGACAACCCAAAGTCATCAAAAGTCTTATGCCGATGTGAAGAGAAGAGATCTTGAGTTTGAAGTGGCTGATTTGGTATACTTGAAGATTTCACCCACGAAAGGGGAAGAGGTTTGGTAAGAAAGGAAAGCGGAGTCCCAGTTATGTTGGCCCGTATAGAGTTTTGAGCCGTGTTGGAAAAGTAGCCTATGAGGTTGAGTTGCCTGCGGAGTTGTCAGTCGTTCATCCTGTGTTTCATATCTCTATGCTTAAGAATAATATTAGTGATTCCGTTGTAGTAGACCTTTCAGAGTATTGATATTTAGAACAGTCTTTCCTTTAATAAGATTCCTATTGAGATCCTAGATTTTCAGATCCGTAGACTGAGGAACAAAGAGGTTCCCTTGGTCAAAGTGTTATGGCAGAACCAATCAGTTGAGGGTGCTACTTCCTTCTAATATATAGTTCAACTATATATCTATTCTTGCATGAGTTCTTGCAATTTCTGAGGTATTCAAGAGTTTAGAGAGATTTTGGTCCCATTTAGTAACTTTCTTCAGCTATGTGTACTCTATTTTCCTTTGTTCCTAGTCTAACTAGCGACATTCGAGGATGAATGTTTCCAAGGGGGAGATATTGTAAGATCCCATAAAGATCCCTTGTAGTTTGAGCCTTGAGCGTGTCAAGTGAAGTGTAATTCTGGCTCTAAAAGATTAAGAAGAGACTTCCCACGTGATTAATGTTTTAATATTATTGAATTTTCTAGAAAATGACTTCCTATAGTGTAGGGAATTGAATTAGCTTTCCAACGATACCAATTTCGTCCAAATCTGACATTGGGGTGGGAAGTTATGGCCATTTTACCGAGAGTTGTCGAAACTTCCCAGGTGCGATGAACAGGTTGACGGACCGTTAAGTGTGCCATGGACCGTCTCCCAAACTTTCGCAACCAAGGTAGTAACTCCCTTTTCTGGCCCAAGTGCGACGGCCAGGATGACGCACTGTCAAGACTTTGACGGACCGTCGCTGAGTCCATCGCCGTTGAGGCAGTATGGCCTCATCCTGACCAACGTGCGATGGAAGATCCGACAGAGCATCGAGTTTATGATGGACCATCGCTGAGACCGTCACATTGAGGCAGTGTGTTCTTTTCTGACCGATGTGCGACGGATGATCCGACGAACCGTTGCTTTGACCATCGCAGCCCCCGTTCGGTATTTTAAGTTGTTTTTAAAAGGGACTTTTTGGTATTTTTCACTCTTTTATCAACCAGATATATTCTAAACAAAGCAAATGATTTCATTCATCATCCAAAACACAAGAGAGCTAGGGTTTCTCCCTCAAGATCAAATCTAAAACCCTTCTCCAAGAAATTCAAGAACTCACCATAGATTCTACAAATTGAGTTGAGATTTAAGTTCCCAAAGTTTACTGGTTTCAAGAACCTTCTCTCAAGAGTAAAAAGAAAAGTTTGAAGCAAGCTTGTTCTTCCAATTTCATAATCTAAGGTATGTGGGGTTTTGAACAAGGGTAATCCTTTCACCCTTGTGCCCAAAAGCTTATTTAAACTATAATTTTCTGCAATCTATGAGATATTACATGATATTGAATTAGGGTTTTTCACCCATTATTATTGATTGCAATATCTTGATGTTTCCATGAATTGAAAGTCAAATAGCATGATTTTGCATGTTTTCTTAAGAAATTGAAGCTGGGTTTATACCCTATGTTGTTACTCCTTGAGAATTTAAGAGTTTCAATATTCTAGAAATTGAAGTATATGAGTATGTTGATATTCTGGGACAAATTGTTGTAATTTCTAGACTTCTACATGAATTATGAATCTATATGCTATCTATTATGCATTATGATGAGTTTTAACTTGAGATTGAATTATGGGTCATTAAACCCTACTAGAGACTAGAAATTTTATGAACTATTGTGCTATAAGCACCCATGATTTAAGTATTTTGAGATTAATGAGAAATGTTTTGACCCAATGGTCATAGAGTTTTAAAATCCACTCTACCACATGAGATTATAGATTTGATTATTGGGTTCTTATGAACCATGAGATTATTTTGAAAGTATATTTCCATGAGATGAAAGAGATAAACTAAAGGGAGTAGTATTTAGCATCGAGTTGGGTAAGTTACCACGATTTCTTACCCCAGAACTATGTGTCATCGTAGGTTTGAGCTTTTGGGCCTGAGGCCGAGATGATTGGACCTGAGGCCGAGATAAGTGATCACTGAGTTGAGGTTATACTCCTTGGTAAGAGTATGATGCCTCTGTCCAACGTTATGTTTCTTTCTTAGGAGGACAAGACGCTGGACTCCATGTAGCTTGCATGGTTTTTGTCGGTTAAGATAACCTCCCAAAATTAAAGTATTTTCCATTGAGATAGACTATTTTCCCTAAAGATTTGAGATTAGGTATTTTCTAAAGTGAACGAATTGCTTTTGAGTATTTTCCAAAGAAGGAAGTAGTTTTCTCTACTAATAATAGTTGATCATCAGTTTTAAACCAAAGTCATATGATTCTGAGTTCCAAATGTTTGAGTTCAAAAGAGTTATAAGTTCTTGAGCAATAAAGAAGTTTTACTCTCCATGAGACATATGCATGAGTTTAAAGAATTGTTTAAAGCTTCCTGCATCCTATGAGTAATGAGACTAAAAGGAGAGCACAGATTTTAAAGCCTAGGTATAATGACTCATGAGATTTGTGTTACATGCTTCATTCTACATGATTTATGAGTTTTACATTTTAGACTTATTCAAGCCACGTGAGTCATTCCTATTTGCATGTATGATTTGATTAAAGAGTATTGATATTGTTTTATATAAATGCATACACCTCCACATACTCAGTACATTCCCAAGTGCTGATCCACATATACATCTATGTGCTATATTTTATTATAATATATGTTCTGGTGCTCAGTCCCAGCCTCGTCAGTAATTCCCGAGTACCTTCATCTACATTTCTACAGTGGTGAGTCCTCATGGTTTGAGGACCTATCTTTAGATATTTCAGTATTCGAGTGTATATGTTATTACTTTCAGTTCAGTTTGAGTCAGTTGGGGACCTATCCCAACGTCTCTGGAGTTCATGGAGTAATAGAGGCTTTGTCAGACTAGTTATCAGACTGTGGTTGTGTTGAGATTTCCAGTATTGTGGTCATTTGGACCAAGTATTACCTTTGTATTTCCTTTCATTTGATATGATAGTGCCATTGTTTTGTATATTTCTTCTTGAAAGAGTTATTATGAGAAGTGATAGGCTCAAAGGGTTAGCTTCCTAAGAACCGTGTGATGTCCCAGGAGGTGATTTTGGGTCGTTACATCTTCCCTCCTTTACTTTGGACATTAATAGGTCCACATAAATCCATGTAGAGTATTTTAAGAGATCTGGAAGTACTTAATTGTTTCTTCAATTTGAAGGAAGATCTGGTCTATTTAACTTTAAAACAAGCATCACAGACTTTGTTGTCTGGAAATTTTAGCTTGGCAGGCCACGGCCCAGGTCCCTTGAAGTCAGCTTTTTTAAAAGAAGAAACTCACATGCCCTAATCTTTTGTGCTAGTAATTAGTATTTTCACCTTTTACACTAAAACAAGTTAATTCACCATCAGCCACAGACTCTAGATCAGCTACATATATATTCTTGACTTTTGTATTTAACAATAATCTTTCCAAATTTCATGCTTGATATGGTTTATCTACAGATGATAATTTTACCTCATTTCCTTTGTCATGGATTTGAGATACACTTAGAAAACTGTACGTTACCCCATTCACATAATACATATCTTCTATTGCATGATGAGGTGATTTCTTAATCTTTCCAATACCTTAGATGTAACCCTTTTTTCCATTTCCAAAAGACACACCTCCCCCTTGAAGTTCCTAGCAAGAGAGAAAACAATCAACCCTCCCAGTCATGTGTCTAGAACAAACACTATCCATAACCAATTTTTGTTGTCATCCTCCTTTTCTACCTTATTTTCTTCTCTATTTTCAGTTGTGGTCATTAAAGAGCTATAGGATCCTAAGCTTATTTTCTTCTCACTATGTTTTAGGATGAAACCATGTCTATCCTTCTTGTATTTCACAGATTTATTTGAGTCTTCCCATGTAGCCAACACCTTTTTTGTTATACCACTAGCTACATTATTTATTTTTGATTTTTCAGGATTTTGATCATTCTTTTACGTTTGGAAGTTTTTTATGAATGCCTTAGAGCTACCATCTTTGTGACAACCTTCAATCTTATCATTTCTTTTGATAAGATGACCACCCCTTTTAATAGCTCTAACAATTTTTATTGCCTAAAGAGTAACATCAGTGTCTTCTTTACTTGGATCATTCTCTAAAGCCTTCAAGGTCAGGAATATCTCTTTTTTTGCTTCCTTTCTTTCCAATCGAAGTTTAGTTATAGTAGCTATGCTGTCCAAAATAGTTTAGGTATGAACCTTTTAGAGTGAGTCAGCTGTGATACCAATTATTGGAACCCTTGGGGGTTGCAATACATAGTCAGGGGCCAGGTCCCTCAAAGTCAGTTACAAGCGATAGAACAGTAAAGTTACTATGAAGTGCAGGAAAGTAGCAACACATAAAATTTAACGTGGAAACCCCCTTACTCAAGGAAGGAAAAACCTATGGCTTACCCTCACAATCACCTCTAATTCAACTATAATCAAACTCTTGATTACATTCTTCAATGAACCTAATTCCAGGTTCCTTTCACTTATAAGAACTATACTACAAGCTCATCTTAGAAACTCTGTCAAGGACTTTCTTCACTGATTAACTCTAACCAGTATCAAATTTAGGCAACTCTACCTAAGCACATCTCTCAACAAATGAAAACACTATTCTTATAGCATGAAAAGTTCAATTAAAAATTAGTACTAACTCAAGAACAATTTCTACTTAAGCATACATAATTAGCTAAGAATTTGAGCAGTATGGAAATAGGGTTTTTACTGCCTTTCTTCACTCTTTGTAATTTTCCAAAAACCATTTGATAAAGAGTCTTCTTTTTCCTTTTAAAGATGAGTGATGATTAGGGTTGAACTATCATCGGACTAGCTATCCTAATTAGTACAAGAAACACCTGCAAGTTTGTTACATAAGAGGAAAAACTATGTAGTTATGCATGCCAATTGTACTATACCACGAACATCCAGGGACCTAGTCTTTTGTAGTTAGTTACTCATCATCAAAACTAAATATAGCACACAGGATAAGAGAGTTCCTAGTGGTTGCATATAAGGGTAAGGATATTCGTTAGCAGGGTCAGACAAATTCTTTGGCAACTTTAATAGGTTAGCAGGGTGCCATCTCTATTGCAACCAGTGGGCAACGCCAGAATAGGCTTTATTCCTTTTATACTCGAATAGATCAGGATGGTTCTCCTGATATGGATACTTTTATGTTACATGTATTTCACTTTCATGTATATGCATTATTAGATCTCGGAGCCACACTTTCCTTTGTGACTCCCTATATAGAAGTAGATTTTGGTGTCAGCCCTAAAATCCTTACAGAACCTTTCTCAATTTCTACCCCAGTCTATAGTTCAATCACAGCCAGACAGGTATACAAAAATTGCGCAGTCATAGTATCCCAAAAAGTCACTTTAATCAATCTTGTGGAGTTATACATGACTGATTTTGATGTTATTCTTGGCATTAATTGGCTCCACTCTTGCTATGCCTCAGTTGAATGTAGAGACAAAATAGTTTAGTTTTTCCTCAATGAGCCAGTTCTAGAATGGAGGGGTAGCACTTCAGCACCTATAGGTTTATCTGTCTCTTTCTTTAAGGAAAGGAAAATAATTTCCAAGGGGTCCATCTATTATCTTGTCTGAGTCAAAGACTTAAGTTCTAAAATTCTGAGTTTTGTGTCAGTTCCAATAGTGTAGGAATTTCTTGAAAATTTTCCTAAAGGTCTTCCTGTAGTTCCTCTCGAGAGGGAAATTAACGTCGAAATAGATCTCCTTCAAGATACCCAGCCTATTTAAATTCCACATTATGGAATGGCTTAATTGAGCTTATGAAATTAAAAGAGCAATTGAAAGATCTCTTAGACAAAGGTTTTATCAGGCTGAGTGTCTCTCCATGGGGTTCTCCAGTTTAATTCATGTGTAAGAAAGATGGTTCTCTCAGAATGTGCATTGACTATCATCAATTGAACAAAGTCACAATCAAGAATAAGTATCCTATCCTCAAGATTAATAATTTATTTGACCAACATTAGGGTGCACGCTGTTTCTCTAACATAGACCTCAGATCCGGCTAGCATTAGCTTAGAGTCGGAGAGTGTGACATCCCAAAGACAACCTTCAAGACTCGTTTGGTCACTTCAAATTTGTTGTTATGTCTTTTGTACTAACGAATGCTCTTATAGCTTTTATAGACTTGATGAATAGGGTGTTCAAGAAGAACTTGGACATGTTCTTTATAGTCTTCATAGATAACATCCTCGTGTATTCTCAGAGTTAGGGTAAATATGAAGATCACTTGAGAATTGTCTTGCAGAATTTTAAAGATCACCAATTATTTGCTAAGTCTACAAGTGTGAATTATGGTTGAAATAATTAGTATTCCATGGTCATATCATTTTTAGTGAAGACATTCAAGTTTATCCTCAAAAGACAGAAGCATTAACATACTGGTTTAGACTCATCTCTTCGTGATATCAGGAGGTTTCTGGGTTTAGCTGGTTACTATATATGCTTTGTAGAAGGTTTTTTCTCTATTGCCTCACTCATGTCTAGACTAACTTAGAAAAAAATCAAATTCCAGTGGTTGATTCTTGTGATAAGAGTTTTCATCAATTAAAGACTCGACTCATCTCTGCTTTAGTTTTGACTCTACCAGAGGGTTTGAATGGTTGCATGGTATATTGTGATACTTCTAGAGTTGGCCTTGGTAGTGTGTTGATGAAACATAGTAAGGTTATAGCATATGCCTTTAGATAACTCAAACCTTATAAAAGAATTACCTACTTCATGATTTTGAATAGGTAGTAGTCGTATTTTCCTTAAAGATTTAAAGACATTATATTTATGGGGTTCATGTTGATGTGTTCACTGATCATAAGAGTCTCTAGTATGCTTTTAGTTAAAAAGATCTAAATCTTCATTAGATAAGGTGGCTAGAGTTGTTGAATAATTATGATATGAGTGTCTTGTATCACTCAAGTAGCCAATATGGTGGCTGACACCCTTAGCAGGCCATCTATGGGTAGTCTTACCCAAGTGGAAGATGATAAGAAAGAGTTAGTTCATGAGGTTCATTATCTTTCTAGGTTGGGAGTTTGGTTGGTCAATTTGGCCAAAGGTAGTATTTGGGTTCTAAATCTTTATTAATTATCGAGGTAAAGGAAAAGCTGGATAAAGATTCCACCTTGCTTAAGTTAAAGTAGGTGGTTCAAAATCAGAAGGTTGAGATATTCTCCCAACAGGGAGATGGTGTAATTCACTCTCAAGGTAGATTATGTGTTATGAATGTAGATGATTTAAGGCAATAATATTAGTAGAGACTCACGGTTCTTGATATTCTATTCAACCAGGAGCCACTAAGATATATCGTGACTTGTGGGAAGTCTATAGTTGAATGGTATGAAGAAGGATATTGCAGAATTCATGGTCAAGTGTCTAAATTTCCAACAATTTAAGATTGGGCACCGGATGCCTAGTGGTACGCTTCAAAAATTTATTATTCCTACTTAGTAGTGAGAAGTAGTGAATTTGGGTTTCATCATAGGATTTGTTCGTAGTCGTCGCCAACATGATTCAATTTGGGTGATTATAGATCGAAAGACTAGGTCAGCTCATTTCTTGCCAGTTAATACATTAGATTCAACTGAAGATTATGCTTGACTCTATCTAAGGGAGTTGGTGAATTTAGATGGAGTCCTTTTAACTATTATTTTAGACAGAGGTACCTAGTTTACCTCTTATTTTCTTAAGGTTTTTAGAAGGGTCTTGGTACCCAGTTTATCTTAGTACCGCTTTTCACCCATAGACCATGGTCATGTCGAGAGGACCATTCAGACCTTAGAGGACATATTAAGGGTGTGTGTAATTGATTTCAAGGTTAGTTGGGATAATCACTTGCCTTTGATTGAGTTTTCATATAAAAATAGCTATCACTCGAATATTCAGATGGCTCTATTTGAGGCTCTTTATGGTAGGAGATATAGATCTACAATTGGTTGGTTTGAGGTTAGTGAGGTTGTTTTGATAGGGCTAGATTCATTTCATGAGGTGATGAAGAAAGTTCATCTTATTTGAAAAAGGCTAAAAACTTCCCAAAGCCATCAAAAATCCTTTGACAATATAAGGAGAAGGGAACTTAAGTTTGATATTGGTGATTTTATCTATTTGAGGGTTTTCCACATAAAAGGGGTGAAGAGATTTGGTAAAAAGGGAAAGCTCCATCCCCGTTATGTTGGACCTTACATGATTTCCCGTCGTTATGGTAAGGTAGCCTATGAGTGGGATTTGCCTTCAGAGTTAGCATTAGTGCATCCAATCTTCCATGTCTCCTTGTTGAAGAAATGCATTGGTGACCCAACATCAGTAGTCCCTTTAGAACGGATTGGCACGAAAAATATCCTCTCTTATGAGGAGGTCCCAATTGGGATCCTTGACCTCCAAATTCATAGGCTGAGGACTAAAAAGGTCACTTAGTAAATGTTCTGTGGAGAAACCAGTCAGTTTGGGGAACTACTTGGGAAGTAGAGATAGATATGTTGGCCAAGTACCCTTATTTTTTCTCTTCGAACATAGTTCCAACATGAGATAATAGTTTTCTTAATTAATTAATTCTTCCATTTCTATCTCATCCATCCATCTATCTTCATGCCATAACATGCATTCATAAGTTCAGTTCAGCTAATGCATTATTCATAAATTTAGATATTTGTTCATGATTCAACTCGTAAGTTTTTAATACAAAAATTTCTGCTTTCCCCTAGTCTCTCAGCTCAGATAGTTTCATTCGAGAATGAATGATTCCAAAGGGGAGATATTGTAATACCCCAATCTTTAAATCTTTATATATATAACGAGATAGGCCAATAAATCAGCTTTCCAATGCCACCAGTCTCGCCTTTGTCTGATATCATGTCAAAATGTTATGACCAGTTGACTGAGAGACTATCAAACTGCTAGTGATAGCGACTCATGAAATGACCCATTACCATATGCAATGAGTCATTGTTTTAAATCCTTTTCATGATAGTGAGTTATCCTAGAAATTCAGCCCTATGGTAATTAGTCTAACCAATGACTCGTTATCAGTCCTAATGAGTCATTAGGTGGACTTGTTGTCACAACAGAAAGAAACCAAGAAATCAAGTCTCTAATAATGATTGCCCCTAAAGAATGTGATCAGACCCAAAGATTCATTAGAAGAGAAGTTGTTATTAGTATTGTAAAGACCCCAGGATCAAATCCCCAGGACACGACTCGTGACCAGTCATAATGTGTCATCGCCTGAGTCGTTGGAGAAAAAATTCCCACATGATTTAAAAAGGGTTTTTTAGTATTTTCCCATCCTTTAAACTCATAACACACGTTGTTTAGGATTCTCCAAGAGGGTTATATAATCTTAAACTTATCAAAAATTCACTAGTTAATCATAAATCATTCTACACTTAGCAAAAAGAAGCTATTTTCCTCTTCTCCAAAGCAAGTTAGGGTTTCTCAGAAACAAGGACCAATTCCAATAATTTTCTTCAAATATTCCACTTTAGATATGTGGGGTTTCATTCATGGTTCCCTTCTACCCATGTAGTCCCAAAAAGCCTCTACACCTCAAGTTTACTTTACCCTCAAGTTCGGTTATAGATCAAATATGACATCTTCTATGTTCAAAAATCATGAATTTCCTTATTATGATCAATCACTGAGTTTTTGGCTTGAAGTATGAAATCACCTAATAGGATCAACTCTTAACATTTATCATGTTCAGTGCATTAGCCAGAGCTATTGGGTTATGAATACCCGATACCTAGGATTTTATGTATGTATTAGTTATCATGTTTCAAGCACTTCTGATTATGCATTTGTTACTATTTTCAAGAATATTATTATATTGAGTGTATGTATATATATATATATATATATATATATATATATATATTAGTTTTTTAGTGTCGTCCAGTTGGAATCATGCTTAGAACCATTTGACTGCAGGGATGAAGACTCATCCATCTGTTAGGATTGAGTCCTTTAGTAGAAGTTCCTAAGATCTAGAACTACGATACTACCGTAGGTTATAAGGGGTCACCCATCATATAAGGCTGACACCTTCATCCTCTAAGATATCAGTTGTAAGAACCTATTAAATCCTAGCTCAATTAAACTTACTAGTACATGTTAAGGAGGTCCAAGACTTATAAAATTTTAGTAAGTGTTAGGACTTAGTCATTTCTAAAGCTCCAAAAATTCAATGATTTTATTTTAGACCCTCCCGACCTCAAAATATCAGTTTCTAAGTTATTTTATGATCAGGGTTATCAATAGTATATCTTAGGTGAGTTTTTGATTTTTTGGATGAGGTTCAAGGAATGTTTGGATGTCCAAAATAGAGTGGCTCCACGATATAAATGCAATGCATTGTTAATTGTGTTAGGTGCTATCAATGTGATGCGTCGCCTATCGCGTCATAGGAGCGACGCAACAGGCTGTTTATCTCGTCGGGTGCCCAGTTTGTCTAATTAAATTATGGGTCCACAGGGGTATTTGAGTCATTTCACCTCTCCCAAATCCATTCCTAACACAAGATTTCAGCCCCAAAGAGCATTAGTTATATCTTTATTCACTTTTCCTCTCCAAGAAAACCCTAACCTCCTCTCAAGAACACTAAAACTCCATTACTCCTTCAAGAAAGTCAATATTTTTAAGTTTCCAAGTCTAATAACTTTAAGAAGAATCCTTCAAGAACATTTTTAGGAGTTCAAAGTCAAGTTTCTACATCAATTAGGCCTAATAAGGTATGTGGGGTTATGAACAAGGATACATCAATTAGGCCTAATAAGGTATGTAGGGTTATCAATAAGGTAGGAGTTCATAACTGGTTTTCATATGCTTTTTTAAGGTGGATTTCCTAAATCTTGAGCATATAATTATGGGAGTAGTACTTAGCACCGAGTTGGGTATGATTCCAAGGTCTTGTGCACCATAACTATGAGCCACCATAGACCTAAAGTCCCTATATAGATTAAGTATAGTGGTTACTTAAGTTAAGGTCCTATTTCGATGACAAAGGTAGGGTTGCTCTCCCCAAATTGGGTAAGACATTGGACTCCATGATAGCTCATATGGTTTATATTGGTTAGAAGAACCTCCCTAAGAGATAATAAAAGTACATCTTTTAGAACTAAGTGTTATTACTCACAAAGATTATTATTATGCTTTACATACTCATGTTTTATTATTTTGCAGTCCCTGTTTTATTCAAGCCAAGGTGATTCATTTACACTTAGTATGCATTCCTTGAAAACTTTATGAGAATATTGAATTGTTGTTTTTACTTATGCATTCACCCCGACATGCTTAGTACATTTCGAAAGTACTGATCCACATATAAGTTAATGTGCTACATTGTCTTATAATGTAGGTTCAGGTGCTTAGTTCCAGTAGCGTGATTGCCCACGAGTATCCCTACCTGCATCCCAATAGTTGGTGAGTCCTCAGAGTCTGGAGACCTCCTTATTCAAATTTCCAGCTTTATCAAGTAATTTAATCAATTATTTTTAGTTTAGTTTGAGTCAGCTGGGGGTCTTTCCCAGTGGCTCTCTAGTTAGTAGTATTAGAGGCTTGTCTAACTATTTATCCTATCTTAGATTTAAAGTGTTGATTGATTAGATTTCTAGGTTAAATACGTTCAGTTCAGACAGTAATTCAATATTTTAGTATTTCGTATGCCTAGTTCATTGTTATTATGATTTTTAGAATTTATAGAAGGCTTAAAGGGTTAGCTTGGGACTACTCATAGTCTTGAGCACCGTGTGACGCTCGAGTTAACTTTCTGGGGTGTTACAAACTTAGTTTCAAAGCCTAAAGTTTAAAGAGTCCTAGGAGTCAGACAAGCCGCATTATGTAGTGTGTTGATCATGGGTGTGTGAAGCGCGCGACATTTATGAGCAAGAGGCTACAACACAACTTAGGAATCATCTTTTTATTTCATAATCCATCATGCTTACAGGCATCACTATCTGCTTTAACTCATAATTTTATGTGATAGAATATGCCTCCTCACTGAGCAAATGCATGCAGAAATAATAACTAACCACCCCTGCCTTTTGATCCTCTAAATGAAAATGTGTCTTATGTTGAATTTTGGTCTTTCTTTCAGGCGTTGGCCTAAGCCTTGACTGCCAAAGTTCAGGGCAACCATCAGGTTACAGTCCCACTTCAGCAGAATGGTGATTTAGCTGTAGCCAGGATTCGTGATTTAATGAGAATGAATCCACCTGAGTTCTTTGGTTCAAAAGTTAGTGAGGACCCATAGCTCTACATTGACGAGGTGAGGAAAATTACTTAAGTTTGCATGTTACTGAGGAGGAGAGTGTAGATTGGCATCCTATAGGCTGAAGAATGTTGCTTATGACTGGGTTGTTATGGGGAAGAATATTAAAGGGGAGAATGTAACTCCTATGAGTTGGCAGGTATTTCAGGATCCATTTCTAGATAGGTTCTTTCCATGTGAGAAGAGAGAAACTAAGGTTGAGGAGTCCATGAACTTGAGGCAGGGCTCGATAATAGTGAAGGAGTACTACTTTATGTTCACTCAATTGTCTAAGTATGGTCCTTAATTAGTAGTTAACCCTAGATATAGTATGATTAAGTTTGTTACTGGAGTGTTTGGGTAGTAGTCAAGGAGTGTAGGACTCCCATTCTAGGTTGATGACTCATGCTCAACTGATTGAGGTATAGAAGTTAAAGGAGAGAGAGGGGAAATAAAAAGGCTAGAATCGAATAGTTTGAGTTTAGCCAAGCAAGGTATGGTGTGGGAAATCATTCTCAGTTTCAGGGTCACTCATCTATCCCAGCACCATCTTCATCCAGTTCACCCGCACCCATAACCAAGAAGAAGCAGCAAGGTAGGACTTTTATTTCTATGTCTCAGAGTAGTATGGGAGAAAGTCCCAATTACCCACCATATGTAAAGTGTGATTGAAGCTATCTGTTGAGTTTTTGAAGAGAATGAAGGGTTTCTATGGAAGTGGTAAGATAGGTTATGAAATCAAAGAGTGTCCACATTCTAAGCAAGGAAGGAAAGGATGTTTGTTCCCAGACTTAGGCTACTAATGCACCAGTGCCACTAGGTCGCCCAGTTCCTTCTCAGGGTGCATCTTCTAGTACCGGTGGGGGTCAACTCTAGAATTAATTTTATGCTTGACCATTCCATCAAGAGTGGGAGAGCTTACTAGATGTTGTTACTAGTATGATTTGTGTATTTTATCTTGATGTCTATATGTTGTTAGACCCAAGGTCAAATCTCTCTTATGTGACTCCTTTGGTTGCGGTAAATTTTAGGGTAGGCCCTGAAAATCTTTCTAAGCCCTTTATAGTTTCCACCCTAATAGGTGAGTCATTTGTTGCTAGACAAGTCTATAAAAAGTGTCCTATTATAGTCCTTCATAAGATCATACTAGCAGACCTAATAGAGTTAGACGTGGTTGATTTTGACATTATTCTAGGCATGGATTGGCTTTATTTCTATTATGCATCTATAGATTGCCCCACCACTGTGGTATAGTTTTAGTTTCCAGTTTTTGAGTGGGAAAGTAGTTCTGAATCCCCCAAGAGTCATTTCATATCCTATCTTAAGGCCATAAAGGTAATATTAAAAGGGTGCATTTATCATTTAGTATGAGTCAAAGATAGTTTGAAGATTCAAAAGTTCAGTCAGTCCGTGTAGTCAATGAGTTTCCCGAGGTTTTTCCCGAAGATCTGCTAGGGGTACCTCTCGAAAGAGAAATAGAATTTGGTATTCATCTTTTTCCTAATACACAACCCATCTCTATTCCTCCATATTGCATAGCTCCTGCCGATCTTAAAGAGTTAAAAGAGAAACTCAAAAACCTCTTAGATAAAGGTTTCATAAGGCCCAATATCTCTCCATGGGGCACTCCAGTCCTGTTTATGTATAAGAAAGATGGTTCTCTTCGAATGTCCATTGACTATCGTCAGTTGAATAAAGTCACAATCAAATACAAATATCCTCTTCCTAGGATTAATGACTTATTCAATCAACTACAAGTTGCAAGTTATTTCTCTAAGATATACCTTAGATCCGACAATCATTAGCTTAGAGTAAGGGAAAATGATATTCCAAAGACAACTTTCAAAACCCGTTGATATGTGAGCAGACGCTAACATATTTGAGGCTTTTAACTGAGAATAATTACAAGGTCTTAAGAAAATTTTGTTATTTTTGATTGTTTTATCTTTGATTTTGCAGTAGAAGCCAAGATGCAAGAGAACCAACAGGGATGGAAGCAAAAGAGTTGAAATCTGAAGCGAATAGAAGAGAAGTGTGGCTGACAACATTCCTGATAAGTCGTCAGCCCTGTGATAAGTTATCAGATATACCATCAGCCTTAGACAGAGAATGAACCTCAGCTGAAAGTTGTGATAACATTTCCTGATAAGTCGTCAAAGAGTTGATAAGTCATCAGAGTCGCCGTCAGCCTTAGGCAGAATATGTGAGCTGAGGTGGAGAAGTGATGACATTATCTGATATGTCGTCACATTTCTAATAAGTCATCAGGATTCATTGTCAGCCTTAAGCAGGAAGTGCTAAAACTGAAGTGGGAGCTGACGATATTTGTGACAAGTTGTCAAACTCCTAATAAGGTGTCACGAATGTCGTCGCCTAATTCAAGAAATTATTAAACTCTGTGATTTTGTTTCCTTATTTAGGCTGAACTATAAAAATATTGTTTAGGGTTTTCTAAAGGAGTTCTGAACATAATTTTGGAACACACGTATTTTGTTATTTTTCTCTCTAGTTTCTTGTCTTGAAAAACAATTAACTTTGAAGAGATTTTCATCAATATTTTGGGATTTCTATTGTGATCTAATCTGAGAATCACTAGTTATTATTCATCTTATGGTAAGTTTATCTTTTAAATTATGAATACGTCTAGTTGTTTCGCTTATTACATTATGAGTGGATAAATACCTTTGACCCAAATTATGGGATCTATGGGTTAAGTCTTAGTAAGATGCTATGTGTTTTTTATTCTAAAGGTAATAGGACTCTTTAATAATTCTGAGTTTTTAATTATTTTCTATTGGCTGCAAACGACAGATAGCACCTGTTTTGATTTGCTTGAGATAAGAAATCAAATATAGTAGGAAGTGAATTATTGACAGGGACTTGGAAACACTAAACTTCCATTTAATAATTGATGTTGTAACAAGGTTGATTAACCTGAGGTAATGTCTGGTTAGTAAATATAAATTCCCTAAGTCCAAGAGGATTAGGTAATTAAATATTTAAGTAGGTCGAGAGACATTTAGGCATAACTTCAATAGAGATAATCTGTTGTCCTACCTACTATGAGAATCTTGAATCACTATTAGCATTTGTCAAGTACTAAAACCCGTAGTGAACATATTCTAGTTTTCCATAAACTTTTGATTACAAACACTGAAACTAAAATGACCAACAATTATTTGCTAATCTAAAAACACCCCATTTTAGGAAATATCCAACTATCAGTTGATTAAATCGCAAAGAACTTAAGTTCATATCATATTTCTTGTGGGATTCAACCCCAACCTAGTTGGGTTATATATTGACAATGATCTCTTACATTCTCATTAGAGAGGTATAGTTTGAGCGTTATCACCCATGACAGTCACTTTGAATTTTTAGTCATGTCTTTTGGGCTACCAAACGCCGTAGCAACCTTCATGGCTTGATGAACAGAGTGTTCAAATAATATTTGGACATGTTTGTCATAGTATTTATCGATTATATCCTTGTCTACTCTTGTAGTGAGGATGATCATGCAGACTATCTCAGAATCATATTGAAAACTCTTAAAGATCACCAGTTGTTCGCCAAATTCAACAAGTGTGAATTTTTGCTAAGATCAGCAGATTTCCTTGGCCATATTATTTTTGGTGATAGAATTAGAGTTGATCCTCAAAAGACCAATATAGTGAGAAACTGGCCAAGACCCATCTCTCCATCTGACATCAGGAGTTTCTTAGGTTTAGCTGGCTATTACCGATGGTTGCATCCCCATGTCTAGATTGACTCTAAAGAAGGTTAAGTTTCAGTGGTCATATTCTTTCGAGAAGAGTTTTCAGGAGTTGAAGACTCGACTCACTTCATTCCCAATTTTGATGCTACCCGATGGGTCAGATGGATTTGTGGTTTACTATGATGCTTTAAGATTTGGTATGGGTTGTGTCTTGATGGAGAGAGTTAAGGTTATCTCCTATGCCTTAAGACAACTTAAACCTCATGAAAATAACTATCCGACCTATGATCTTGAGTTGGCTGTTGTTGTGTTTGCCTTAAAGATTTGAAGGCACTATCTTTATGGGTGCATGTTGATGTGTTCACCGATCATAAAAGTGTACAGTATGTATTTTCATAGAAAGATTTGAATCTTCATAAAAGGAGGTGGTTGGAGTTATTGAAAAATTATGATATGAGTGTTTTGTATCTTTCGGGCAAGGCCAATATTGTGGTAGATGTCCTTAGTAGACTGTCTATGAGTAGTGTTGTTTATTTGGGGAGTAATAAGAAATAATTAATTTGGGAAGTTCATCTGTTGGCTAGATTAGGAGTTTGGTTGGTTGACTCAGCCGAGGGTAGTATTTGGGTCACGAGTATTTCCGAGTCTTCTTTAATGTTTGAAGTGAAGAAGAAGTAAAATAAGGACTCTAGTTTGGTTAAGTTGAAGGAGTCAGTCAGAGACCAAAGAGTAGAAGTTTTCTCCCAAGGGGGAGATAGGGTGCTGCAATATCAGGGTAGACTATGTGTGCCATGTGTTGATGGTTTAAGGCAGTGGAGTTTGGCTGAAGCGCATGGTGCGTGTTACTCTATACACCTAGGAGCTACTAAGATGTACCATGATTTGTGAGAAATCTATTGGTACAGTGGTATGAAGAAAGAAATTGCAGATTTTGTGGCTAAGTGTTCTACTTGCCAACAGGTTAAATTAGAATACCAAAGTCCTGGTGTCACCTTGCAGGAGTTTATCATTCCCACTTGGAAGTGGGAAGAGGTGAATATGGACTTTTGGATAGGGTTTCCTTGTTCGTGATATTAGCATGATTTGATTTAGGTTATTGTTGACAGAATAACCAAGTCAGCCCATTTCTTGCCAGTCTATACTTCTTACTCAGCTGAGGATTATGTTAATATTTACATTAGAGAGTTGGTCAAACTGTATGGAGTTCTTTTGTCCATCATTTTAGATAGGGATACTCAGTTTACCTCTCACTTTTGGAAAGCCTTTCAGAAGGGTGTCTTGGTACCCAGGTTCATCTCAGTTCAATATTTCACCCTCAGGACATGGTCTAGCAGAGAGGACCATTCAGACTCTAGAGGATATGTTGAGGGTGTGTGTTCTTGACTTCAAGGATAGTTGGGATGATCACTTGCGATTGGCTACAATAACAGTTACCATTCTAGCATTTAGATGGCCCCATTTGAGGCTCATTATGGGAGGAGATATAGATCTCCTATTAGTTAGTTTGAAGTGGGTGAGCCCTTTAGGATGGGGCCAGATGTGGTGTTTGAAGCTATGAAAAAAATTTCAGCCAATTTGAGAGAGGTTGAAAATAGCCCAGAGTCGACAGAAATCGTATGTAGATGTGAGGATAAGGGACCTTGAGTTTGAGGTTGGTGACTTAGTTCATTTAAAGATTTCTCCCACGAAGAGGTAAATATATTTGGAACAAAGGGAATCTTAGTCCTCGATATGTTGGCCCTTACAGGATCTTAAATAATGTTGGGAAAGTAGCCTATGAGCTTGAGTTGCCTGCAGACTTGTCATACGTTCACCTAGTATTTCATGTATCCTTACTGAAGAAGTGTATTGGTGATCTGGCTGTTATTATTCCCTTGGAAAGCACATTTATTCAGGGTAGCCTTTCATATGAAGAAGTCCCAGTTGAGATTCTTGATCATCAAATTCATAGACTAAGGAATAAAAAAATTCCCTTGGTCAAAGTTCTTTGGTGGAATCAGTCCGTTAAGGGTGCCACTTGGGAGGAAGAAGCAGATATGTGAACCAAGTACCCTCATCTTTTTTCTGCAAGTTTAGACTTAGCTTAAGGTAACTATTTTGCTTAGATTTTCTCTCTTCCATTCTCAGTTCTAATTCTGCATATCATCCTTATGTCATAATCATGCATTCACCTTAGTTCAACATGTAAGCATCCTTTCAGTTATACGAGCTCAATACATAATCGTAGTTTCTCAACATTCTCAGTTTAATCAATCTCATTCGAGGACGAATGTTCCCAAGGGGGATATATTGTAATACCCCACAAAATCCTAGCTCAATTCAACTTACTAGTCTATGTTAAGGGGGTCCAAAACTTAGAAATTTTCATCAGGTATTAGGACTTAGTCATTTCTAGAGCTCCTAAACTTCGACAATTTATTTTTGACCCTCCCAACCTTGGAATGTCAGTTTCTAAGTTGTTTCATGATTGGAGTTGACAATAGGACATCTTGGGTGAGTTTTGGATTTTTCAGACGAGGTTTGGGCCATATTTGGATGGCCAAAATAGAGTGGCTCCACGATATAGATGTGATGCATCATTAATCGTATCAGGTGGTATCAACGTAATGTGTCATCTATCGCGTCGTGTGAGTGACGTGACAGGCGATTTATCTCATCGGTTGCCCAGTTTGTCTTATTAAATTATGGGTCCATGGGGGTATTTGAGTCATTTCCCCACTCCCAAATCCATTCCTAACACAATATTTCAGCCCCAAAGAGCATTACTTACATCTTTATTCACTTTTCCTCTCCAACAAAACCCTAACCTCCTCTTAAGAACACTAAAAATCCATTACTCCTTCTTAAAGAAAGTGAATATTTTAAGTTTCCAAGTCTAAGAACTTCAACAAGAAGCCTTCAAGAACATCTTTAGGAGTTTAAAGTCAAGTTTCTACATTAATTAGTCCTAATAAGGTATGTGGGGTTATGAACAAGGATACTCTTTTCATCCTTGTGCCCAAAAATAGTTTTAAAAGTTAAATTTACAGGATTTGCAGTCTAGGGTTCATACCCAAATACCATTGTTTGAAGTTTATGAAGTTACCAAGTGATTTAAGTGTTGAATTGTATAACTACTTTCACCTATCTATGCGTGTGATTTGATTTCTTATGTTGATATTTGAATTTCATTATCTTGACTAGAATTGTTAAAGTACTTCAAGATTATTATTATTGAGCATTAAGTTTTGATGTGAATTGATATGAGTTTGAAGCATGGGTTTTAAGCCCTGAGTTTAAGTTTTGATATTTTAAGAAGATTATGGTTTTAAGAAATCTTTGTTAAGCATGTATTCAGATTTGCTTTGCCAGAATTGATCTTTTGATCCCCAGTTAAGATATGGAATCCACATATGTTAGTTTTGATTACAGTTGTAAGAAAATAGATGCATAACTGGTTTTCATTATAAACCCTTATGTTATTTTAAGGTGGATTTCCTAAAGCCTGAGCATATAAGTATGGGAGTAGTATGGAGCACCGATTTGGGTATGATTCTAAGGTATCATGCCCCAGAACTACGAGCCACTGTAGGTCTAAAGTTCCTAAACGGGTTATCTCTATTGATCACTTAAGTTAAGGTCCTATTTTGATGGAAAAGGTAGGACAGCTCTCCCTAACGTGGGTAAGACGTTGGACTGCATGATAGCTTACATGGTTTATGTCGGTTAAAAGAACCTCTCTAAGAGATACTAAAAGTACAACTTTTAGAAGTAAGGGGTCGTTTGGTTGGGAAATTGTTATCCTGGGATAACTAATACTGGGATTAGTTATCCCAGAATAACTTATCCCACCATGTATATGGGATAAGTTATCCCATCACTAAGGGGAAAATAGTGGGATAAGTTATCCCAGGTTGGATATCTTTCTATCGAGCCGTGAAAAAGAATCCCTCCAACCAAACAAGGAATTAAGTGATCTTTTATTTTATCCCGGGATAACTTATCCCTTGAATTTTTTATACCTTAAACCAAACGGCCCCTAAGTGCTATGACTCACAAAGATTATTACTATGCTTTACATACTCATGTTTTATTATTTTGCAGTCCTTGTTTAATTCAAACTAAGGTGATTCATTTACACTTAGTATGGATTACCTGAAAAATTTGTGAGACTATTGAATTATTGTTTTTACTTATGCATTCACCCCACATGCTCAGTACATTCCAAAAATACTTACCCACATATATGTCTATGTGCTACATTGTCTTATATTGTAGGTTTTGGTGCTTAGTTCCAGCAGTGTGATTGACTGCGAGTATCCTTACCTACATCCCGATAGTTGGTGAGTCGTCATAGTTTGGGGACCCTCTTATTTGGATTTCCAGCTTTATGAAGTACTTTAATCAGTTATTTTTAATTTATTTCGAGTCAGTTGGGGGTTTGTCCCAGTGGCTCTCTAGTTAGTAGTAGTAGAGGCTTGTCCGACTGTTTATCCAGTCTTAGATTTAAAGTGTTGATTGATTAGATTTATAGGTTAAATACTTTCTTTTCAGACAGTAATTCAGCATTTCAGTATTTCATATGCCTAGTTCATTGTTATTATGATTTTCAAAATTTATAGAAGGCTTAAAGGGTTAGCTTGGGACTACTTGTAGTATCGAGCACTGTGTGACCCTCGGGGTACCTTTTCGTGGCATTACATCAGTTTAGTGGAGCCATGCCAACCAGAATTTGTACCTTTGGCAAGGTATAACACCCTTCCAACAAGGGTTACAGATTGGACCCAGATTTGCTTAGATTGGGGTATCTTGACCAAGTACTTAGATAATCAGTTATTCAGTATTCAGTTTTGTCTGGCATATGTTCATACTTGGTTTTGCATTCAGTTTACATGTTCATGCATTCATGTTCAATTTATGTTAGCCAGTTTCCTATCTCAAATACTCTGTATATTCAAAGTACTGCTAGCATACTTTTTTGTGCTATATTTTCTTATGATATAGTTCGGATGCTTAGTACCCATACTACGCTTAGCATATTCCTGCTCCACATTTAGCAACAACTTTTGGTGAGTCCTCATCTTTTGAGGACTTGATATCAGTCTTTATTTTCTTATCAGTTTTACTTATTTGGAGTTGGTTGGAGGTTTGCACCAACAACACATTATGTTTATAGGCTTTTAGGCAATTGTTTAGATTTTTAGCTTATCGGGTTGTCAGACTGTAATACCCCACCCTTCTCCTAGTTCAAATTCGTCTCTAGAACATCAAAGAATTTTCTCCGAAGATGAATATATTTTATTCCATGTGAAATTTTTAATATTTTGACTTTTATCACATGGAAAATTGAATAAGTTTTCCATCGATACCAAATTCGCCCAAATTCGACAATCGGGCGAAGAGTCAGAGCCATTTTAGTAAGACAATGTACCACCTATTACTTTGGCGCGTCGCGGAGTCAGTGAAAATGGAAATTGTCAAAATCCAGTGAGCCTCCGTAAAAATGGCACGTCGTTCCAAGGCTCAATTTCAGAATCATCATATTCTAGAAGCTCACCGCGATTCCACTGTATCGCAGTGAAGCTTTTATCAATGTTCCAGTTTTGGATTTTAATTCCAAGGGCAAAATGGTCATTTTTCTACCCCTATATATACTCCTTAACATGAGATTCAGCCACATTAAACTCAAATATTATTGTTTTCTCTCAATTTTTCTCAAGAACAAGAGCTAGGGCTCAAAAATCAAGACCCCAATCATCAAGGTTTCACCATTAATCTTACGAGGATCAAGTAGTAAGGTATGCAAATGTCGATTCTTAGGTTTCTTCCACCCAAGAAGTTCAATAATCCTTTTTCAAATTCAAAGATCTCATATTTATGAAATTTCATGATTCATGTGAATTGAAATTGAAGTTCATGTTATTATTGAGTTTTAATTCATGTTTTGTTTACAAAGTTTCAAGCTTTGATCCTAGTATGTTATATTCATGATAAATTGTAACTCCCCGAGAAATGGGTCCCGGAGCGTCACACGGTGCTTGAGGCTACGAGTATCCCCAAGCTAACCCTTTTAGCCATTTTCATTCAGTCCAACACAAATCAACGGGGTTTTCATAAATAACCCTCAAATATCAACAGAGTAATCATCATCCAAGAATAAAAGAATTTCAGAAAGATAACAAAATACGACTTATTAGTCAACTCCCAATATCTATATTAGTCTGACAAGCCTCTAACAAAATCAATAAAACCAGCAAGCCATTGAGACATGCCCCAACTGACTCATACTCAATTATCAAATGTAAACAATTCCGTGAAACCAACATCAGACATCACGTCCTCGAAATATGAGGACTTACTACAACAGAGGATGTAGAACAGCGTGCTCGAAGAATCACTGTCGAACCTAGAACTGAGCACCTGAACCTACATTCCAAGAAAATACAACCTACATCCTAAGATGTGGGTCAGTACAATGGAAAGGAACCAAGTATATGGGGGTGTATACAGTTGTATAAACATCATCATCATAAATATTTATAAGAAATATGTAGGATATATGAAAGACTCACATAGCCCGAAGAAAATCATCATAATCATGAGAGGATGAAATAAGTACAATAACACATGTGAGTCATCATATAATTTGTCAATCACTTTCAGCTCATCAAGAATATCAATTCTCATAATGTAAATATCATTTAAATCTTTCGAAGGAATAACTTTCCCAATTCCACTTTCAAATCACTTCACCATTCACCATAGACACAAGGAAACACACACACACTGGGAGATCCTATGACCGACATAAACCATGTGAGCTACATGGAGTCCAACGTACAACCCATGTTGGGGAGAGGCATCCTATCCTTGCCATCGAAGTAGGACTATTGATATCAAATCCACACAAACTAGTGGTCACTATATAAATCAGCCTCAGGTTCACTCCTACGGGAGCACGTAGTTCTAGGGGGAAGTAAGGTCGCTTTATACCTCCCACTCGGTGCTAAAGATTTCTCTTGGACTTAGCTCAGATCATTTCAAAGACAATCCATAACAAAACAATTTTAGTAATATATAAATATACATCGGGAGCCATCATGCTTCCCATCTATCAAAATCAACCATGTTGTGGATTTCTTTCACACTCGAGTTTAAAATAACTCCATTAAGATCAAAAGGTCAAATAATTCAAAATATCTCAAATATTCAACATCAACATGCTTATAACACACACTTTCTAAAAAAACACAATTTCCAATGGAGATTCACGACCCAAATATCAAAATCATGATAAATATCGTTCAAGATTCATGCTTTATATCACCACACATGTAAATTCATCTTTCAAAATCATAAATATCAAGATTTAATAACAATCATCATAAGATATGGGTTCATGCTTCAAATTCATAAAAATCAAATAAAAAGCATGCCTTTGTAAAAAAAAATTACTTTTGGGCACAAGAACGAAAGAGAGTTCTTATTGAAAAACCCCACAAACCTTGAATGATGAACTTTAGATCAATACTCATTTTTGAGATGTTAATCGTACCTTTGAATGATGGTTCTTAGAGTTCTTGAACTAGGAACATGGAATCTTGAATAAATTTGCAAAATTAATGGTGAAATTTGGAGGTTCTTGAAGTTGGATGTAGGAGCTTAGGGTTTTCTTTTTTAGGGAGTTTGATGAAATATAACCTATAATGCTTCTAATAGGCTTTAATATAGGGTTTGGATGGATTTTGGGTGAGGGGAAATGACCAAAACGCCCCTAAAAATTTAAAAAATTCTCGAATCTGTCCTTTGGTGGACTATTTTGATAGTCTGAAGTAGATCAACCATAACATTTTACTCCGATATTCAAATTGGATGAAACCAATTTCATTAGAAAGAGGACTCTCATATCTTTCCATTGATATATAGTATCTCACCAGATCATTGTGTACGAAGATTTATGATTATTTGAAGTTGACCCAAAAATTCACTTTTGATAGGCTGAAGTAGATCGATCATAACTTTTTGCTCCGATAGATAAATTGGATGAAACCAATTTCATTGGAAAAAGGACTCGTAGATATTTCCGTTGATATATAGTAGATCACCCAGATCATTATGTACAAGGAGTTATGATTGTTTAAAGTTGGAGAAAAAATACGTCAGGCCTCAGTACTTTTTCCTGCACGTTTTACTGTTCACTACTATTCATGGTTCGATCGGAATGTTCATAACTCGTCGCTCGGGTGTCCGTTTTGGATGATCCACATATCATTGGAAGTGATCTAAGACAAATGTCTGTTGTAAGACCTTGTTGAATGGAGAACCCAAAACCAAAATATGCCCTACAGCTAAAAAAATACCAATGTATGACATATAAAAAAAATACCAAAATAGGCTTTGTGCACTTAAGAAGTGCACAATTCATTTTTTTATGGATTGTGTACTTATTAAGTGCACAATCCATTTCTTTTATGGATTGTGCACTTATTAAGTGCACAATTTTTTTTTATGGATTGTGCACTTAATAAGTGCACAATTCATTTTTTATGGATTGTGCACTTATTTAGTGCACAATTCATTTTAAAATAGATATACATTGTGCACTAAATTTTATTTTTTAATAACACTTCCTCCGTCTTATTTTATGTAGCTATTTTTTTATCCGTTTAAAAATACATATTTTCTTATTTGATAACTATTTAAGAACTCAATTTCACTTTTACTTTATTGATTCCACTTATAAGGATACATTTTATTAAAGATAATAGTAGTACATTTTTTAATGAACGAAGGACAATTTAATAAACATCACCAACCCTGTTTTTATTTCTTAAACTCTGTACCTGATCAAAGTATGTCACATAAAATAGGACGGAGAGAATACCATTCTCGTATTGTTTACATGTATTTTGATTTAGTTTTATCTC